>NC_044500.1:12604557-12607057 GCF_902362185.1 Chanos chanos | reverse complement strand
TAGGGAGTGAAAAAGGGGGTGAGATAGAAAACGAGAGTGAGAGAATAAGAGAGAGAGAGAGAGAGAGAGGGAGAGAGAGACAGAGAGAGAGAGAAGAAACGGTGCGATAAGACAACAAAGCAGTACACCAATGGACATCAACAACAAAACAACAGAGAGCATAAAGAAGGTGAGAGCATGAGGAACAGGGATGAACAATGCTGAGGATTAGACAGAGAAATGGAGGCAGAGAGGCAGAGTGAGAGATGTACAGCAGACCAGGATGATGAACAGCCTGCGTGTGTGTGTGTGTGTGTGTGTGTGTGTGTGTGTGTGTGTGTGAGAGAGAGAGAGAGAGAGAGAGAGGAAGAGAGAGACAGAGACAGAGAGAGAGGGACTGAGACAGAGAGAAGTAATACAAGGGTGAGTTATGACTTTCATCTAGACCCTGTGCAAGGTGTAAATCTTTCCTTCTGCTCAAAATATCCTGGAAGGGAAGAAGAAGAGGCTGCATGTGTGTGTGTGTGTGTGTGTGTGTGTGTGTGTTGCGGGGTGGGGGGGTTGGGGGGGGGGTGTCCATCAACCATGGAAAAAGTTGCTAGAGACTTTTGACAACAGACTTTGCAGAGTCACTGAGGTTGTTGGAAAGACAGAGATATTCAATGCCACACTCATGAACGAGCAATAATGCAGCGGCAAAGTCTGCATCCAAAACAGCCAATCCCTCACCGCTCCCTGTTTCTGCAGACAGGAAACATTGACTTTACTGAGATTAAGGATAAAGAGCCATTTGGGTTGTACTCAAATGCATTTTAACGCACTTTCTGCCAACTGAACAGATCTTGCCTCCTCAGAACCACCTTTAGTTCTGGCTCTGATCCAGCTACCAACTACTGAGTGCTCTGTGGCCTCTGAGAAGGTTCTGATCCATCCAGCTCTTTTTAGCCAGCCTGTCTGGGTCCATCACCACGGAAACAGGGGATAGGCGGTCTCTTTAATAGTTGATGAGTTTCCTGATGTTGGGAGAGAAATTGGCATCTGTGCTGGTGTGTGTGGGAGATGGGCGGAGACTCACATCAGGCAAACATGGACAGCTGTGTTTGCTCATCTAATGAACTCCATTAACTCTGGCCAAGTCTGGAGGTAAATACACATGCATATCTGCACATACAAATGCACACATACAAACATGTACATGTACACACGCTCGCGCGCACACACACACACACATACACACACACATGCATTTGCTTGCACTTAAGTTTCATACCATAGGCACTAAGGAGAACATGCAAGTCAACATTCTTAAATACATATACTAACACTCCTGTATAAATAACAGTATTCATTATGGGCAAGTTTTGATAAACACTAAATGCTCATTTAAATGCAAACATGCGTGAATATATGTATATACACAGAAAAAAAACCCAAAGATACAGAAGCCCTGAAAACGTTATTCAGACTTTAATCACCTTCTACACTTGACACAGATAACTGGAGCCTCTCCCAGGAACAACACATAGACTACTGGCGCCACCGTCTGTACTGCTCCAAGAGACAAGTGATACTGTCATCCACCATGTCCCAGAGACGTGTGTGTGTGTGTGTGTGTGTGTGTGAGAGAGAGAGAATGAGAGAGAGAGACTCGGACTCTCTTATCTCTAGATAGCCCATGTCTGAGTCTGTGGCAGTGGCTAGTCTCTGTTCCCAGGGGCCTCTGGGAATTGCGGTTCAGACAGCGGCTGGCGTGTCCCTAAATGACCCACACCCTTATCTGAGGCAGATGGATGCCTTTGCAGGGCCTGACGGAGCACTGCTCACACCCTCTCCTTAGGAAGGAAGAGGAGATTAATATAGATGAAAAAAAAATGGCACTCTAAGTTACATTTATAACTTCCAGGGGCGACATTAAATCAACATTCAGAGTAAAATCTGTTGCAGAACAGTGAGAACCGGGGGGATTGGGGGAAGGGGAGGGGGGGGGGGGGGGGGGTCAGAATTCCAGAGAGTCTTTATTTGTGTCACTGCCAACAGAAGCAGAGCACCAGCAGCACATCAGAGTTCTAACGTGAGGCGCGCTAAAGCAGAGGCTGAACAGTGGCAACCCAAGTTAAAACAACATAAGCGCAAACAACAGCGGGAGCCAGGGAAGCCATGCGTTAAAAAAAAAAAACAGAAAAGAAAGCAGAGTTAAACGTTGCGCGAATGTTAACGCATAACAGCGGTGAGACGGGCGCGGTTTTAACGGTACCGGCACCTCCGCAGAAATCAAATCTTAACAAACGTCACGACGGCGCCCCTGGCAACATTTTCTGATGTTTGCTGGTGCGATGCGGCGTGTTAGCATGTGTCATGCACAGATGAGCGGCTTTAACGGGACGAGGCTTTGCTCGGCTTTGTGGGCATGAGGAGAGGCAATCATAAACACACGGGAGAGTAGATGCCCATGCTGGTGCCCCAGCGTGCACAGGCACTGAGGCCTGGCATAGATCCAGTTCCCTGACATACCCACTCCCTC
>NC_044500.1:12592057-12602057 GCF_902362185.1 Chanos chanos | reverse complement strand
TCATTTTCCGCCTGGATGCGCTCCCATGATGACAGAGCCAGACAGAATAAGGAGAGAAAAAATGAAATTATGAGAATCATATTCGAAAGAAAATGTGTGTATATTGAACATTATGTTCTCCCTGCTCCTTGTTGATGCGACATGGTGGAATGTGAGCTGCAAATATAATTAGATTGTGTGTGTGTGTGCGTGTGTGTGTGTGTGTGTGAGTGTTTGTGTATGTGTTTGTGTGTGTGTGTGTGTGAGTGTGTGTGTGTGTATGCGTGGATGTGTGTGTCTGCATGGGTGTGTGCTTTTGTCAGGTTTACATGCATGACCAAATGTTGGTGCCTAGGGTTTAAAAACTACGAGGGAAACAGTTGTTGCAACCACATAATTCAGATGATGACATGACTGATTCACAGACTCTGTTCAGTGTAGACATACATAAAAGTAAATGACAGTCTGCCTTCCTGTGGATACGTGAAAGCAGGTTAATCCACATGACTTGACTGTTTGCTTTTACGCAAATACTATATATTTGCAGTATATACTATATACTTTTCTAAATGTACCAGCAGATGGATACACATCTGAGATCTTTAGACAATACACAACCATTTCCCAACAGACTTTCAGTTATGAGGCAGACTGTAGTTGTGTTACAGCTAGTTTTCTTCTGCTCTCTCTGTCTCTCTCTCTCTCCCTGTATATGTGTTTCTGTGTGTGTGTGTGAGTGTGTGAGAGAGAGAGAGAGAGAGAGAGAGAGAGGGAAAGAGAGAGAGGGAGAGAAAGGGAGAGAGAGAGAGAGACATATCTCTAGCGGGTGTAACCAGATTTCATTGAATCTAAACTTGGTTAGTAATACAGGGTGGCGTGGCCTCAGGGGGAAGTAAGGGAAAAATAATCATTCCTCCCATTAAGGGAAACACAATAACACACCAGCTATTCTTAGCCTGGCCGATCACACTGCTATTACTTTACACTGTGTTGTTTGTGGGCACACGTCACACATAATCCTCGAGCCTGTAGGGCTTCAAACAAGCACATAAACACACACACACACACACAAACAAACAAACAAATACATATATACACGCACATATGGTAGAGCGACATATCCAAATATGTAATGAAGTTCCACTAAAGAGTTTTTTGACTGTATCTTGCCAAAAGATTGTTTAAATGTGTATGTGTGTGTGTGTGTGTGTGTCTGTGTGCCCGCGTGCATGCATGCTAATGTGTCTGTGTGAGCAACTTCGATATAGCTTGTTCAAAATCGGACGGGTTACTTTCACACCGCTGCGTTTATACCGGAGACAATTATCGTCCGTGTTACCGTAAAGCTCTACGCAGTGGACCTGTACCGTGGAGTCGTTTCACCAACAAGGCAGAAGCTCTAGAAAGTTCTCTTTAATCTGTTTTATGGAGCTTTAAACACAGAAAGATAGAACAGCACTAAAACACACTGTGCTTTTTATGAGTCACTTCACATATTAGCTCATCACTAAGTGAATCTTCTTAAAATCACTGAAGCTATGCTAGAGTCAGTTCAAAGAGATATTTAATAAATCAGATAAAAAGAGGAACTAAGTGGATGAACTAATTTCTGTTTTTCTTTTTATGTAAGTACTTGACTTGTATCGTGAATATCCTTTCCTGCTCATTTTCATTTTTGCCAAGAGTGCAAACACTGAAATACTGAATCTGAATATGTCAGAGTCAGGTTTTTATTTCTCAGAAAAAAGAGAAGAAAAGAAAAGAAAAGAAAAGAAAAGAAAAGAAAAGAAAAGAAAAGACGGAACGTTCTCATTATCACGCCGCGGCGTTGTTTTCACCCGGGCGGATGGACGCCGGCGGAGAATGACGGGTACACGGAGATCTCGGCTTTGTTGCCACGGTAATGAATATTCACCTCAGTGCGCGTTTAAGATTTGCCTGATGTTCCTGTCAGGACCTGCCGTGTTAAAAGTTATGACAGTGAAGTCAAACGCCTCCAAAGCAACAGCAGTGACCTTGTCTGTTCTGCTCTCTCTCTCTCTCTTTCTCTCTCTTTCTCAGCCTTTACAAACTGATCTCAGATCAGCCCTCTGGCCTTGTCAATTAAGAGCCAAACCACAAAACTGGTCCTGTGTGAGTTGTTAATGGTATTACCACCGCATTTACCATTTGCCATTTACATTTTTACATTACCAGCATACTCATGGATTATTTAGCTACAGTCTAAGAGAAATAAAGAGAGAGAAAGAGAGAGAGAGAAAGAGAGAGAAAGAGAGAGAGAGAGAGACTGTGTTTACAGTGATCGGCACATGATTTTCCATGTATAGCACCACATACTCAAGCATCTTTTTTTAAAATAAATGAGGCGTTTATAGTGCCTATACAACTGAAAAGAGTTAAAGTGAATTGGGCCTGATTGGAATCGGCTGATTCGGCTCCGTCTTTAATAGGGCAATCTCAAGGGCACGAATGAGACCGGGCATGTGTATATGGAGAACAGTGCAGACTGGCGTTCACACAGAGAAGCCTCACCCTCTCTCTCTCTCTCTCTCTCTCTCTCTCTCTGTCTTCCCTCTGCTTTCATTTCATCTCTAGCCGAACATGGAAGCGTTCCTTTTGCCTTATAAATCTCCCCGTTAGCACTCAGTACTCCAGGGAGCTACACAGCACACACCGGAACCCCGCACTGAATAAAACATTCCATTTAGGGCAAGAGAAGCATAAACAATAAATCATGACATCATCACAAAGGAAAAAAAAAAATGAGATAGTGAAGAGGCAGAGAGAGCGAGGGAGAATGAAGGAAAGAGTGATTGAGAGAAGACTACAGATTGTCAAGTAGGTGAGAGACAGTCAGAAGGATACAGAGAGAGAGAAAGAGAGAGAGAGAGAGAGAGAGAGAGAGAGAGAGAGAGAGAGACTAAACATGAATGCTGCAAAAAGACCCTGTTTACATCTTTCCTTTGTCCATAAAAGGACGTCAAGCATGTTTCATTAACGGGAGTAAAAGAACGGAAAGTTCTGGCAGGGTGTTGAGTAATTGCAGGCCGGTGCAAAAAAAACCCAACAAAAAACGTGTAATTATCTTTCACCTTTGCCCGTTCACCACAGTGGCCCTTTACTCCAGCTCTAAACGGCAGGCACAGAGGTTATGCGTCAGCAGCAATTAATCACAATCACATGCAGATTTTCATAACGCCTCTATAAACAGGCCTAAATTACTCCTTGGCTCTGCACACTGCCCACTGACTACAGAGTAATTGTGTGGGTTGTGGAGGGGAGAGCACTAGCATCCCAATGCTATATGAGTAACTGTCACTCATATTAATTGGTGTCGTGCGATAGGTTGCTGGCTGGCATGTTGCACTGTGTCCCTGAACAAGGTTGTGCATAACCCATACCGTGTAAAGAGGTAAAATAAAAGCAAAAAAGACTTTTTTTTTTTGTTTTGTTGCAATTAATATGGTGTAAATAAACAAGCATTTGTGTCAGGTCACGCTCACAATGAGCAGGGGACAGGAAAATGAAGCCTTATCACCTTTGAAAGCTGTGGTTTCATTGTTATGGCGGGTATATTGTTGTCTTATGGCATTTACATTTGCAGGTATTTTGTTGTCTTATGGTATATACCTTTAGCAGATATGTTATGGTTTTACGGTGTATACCTTTGGCGGGTATGTTGTTGTCCTGTAGTACATAACTTTGGCAGGTGTTTTGTTGACTTACGGTATACAGCTTTGGCAGGTATATTGTCTTATAGTATATGCCTTTGGCTGGTATGTTGTTGTCTTATGGTATATAACTTTGGCGGGTATGTTGTTGTTTTATTGTATATAGTTTTGGTGGGTATGTTGTTGTGTTATGGTTTGTACCTTCGGTGGGTATTTTGTTGTCTTACAGTATATAGCTTTGACAGACATGATATTGTCTTATAGTATATACCTTTGGCGGGTATGTTGTTGTCTTAGTATATACCTTTGGCGGGGATGTTGTTGTCTTATGGTATATAGCTTTGGCGGGTATGTTGTTGTCTTATGGTATATAGCTTTGGTGGGGATGATGTTGTCTTATGGTATATAGCCTTGGTGGGCATGTTATTGTCTTACAGTATATAGCTTTGGTGAGTATGTTACTGTCTTATGGTATATACCTTTGGTGGGGATGTTGTTGTCTTACAGTGTGTAGCTTTGGCGGGTATGTTGTTGTCTGAAACTTGTGAGTCATGAGAAAAATAATAGAATCCTCGCAGCAATCATTTCTGCATTAGGAGGAGACGTGCTCTCACAGTGGGCTCATTTTGGGGGAGGAAGTGTCAGGGCTGTGGGAGTTGCCGAGACTGGAGCTGTCAGTTAACTGCATCAGGAAAGCCCTCTAGAGCTGCGTCTCCGCGCAAACACTTTTTGTCACGGCATTCTAAAGCAGCACGGAGACTATAACATGTACCGCTCAGTATTGCTTCCACAGCACAAAGGAACCTTACAGTGTCCTAGAGGAACCTCTCCTCCACAGGATAAACTGAGTCAAAATACTCCAACAGTTCGGATTCAAACACTTCATGATTCACAGAGTAAAACCATCAAAGGTCAGAATCGCTTTTTAAAATGGAACTTTTAGTAAAACTAGGCAGTGATGACTACTAGATCTACTCTGCCTTTATGCGTGGAACGTGTGTGTGGAAATGAAAAAGCTGGTTGTGTTTGCATATGATGAATAATTGATGTGTAGAACACTGATTGTTAACGTTGTAGCGTGTTGATTACTGAACATTAACAGATTACAGTCTGGTAAAAGTAACAGTCTCCTCCTGTATGTTCTTAAAAGACAGTTTTATGCACAGTTTTGCTTTTGTGTAGATTAAGAATACTGTTATGGACCAGCAGGAATGAACAGACGGACTGGTGTCTCCCCGAAGACAGAATGAGAGAGAGAGAGAGAGAGAAGCAGAGCAGAAAAACACTCTTCTTTAGATCAATCCATTAGCATCCTGTTCATATAGAGGTCCTCAGTGGAGCTCAATCTTCCAAGGCCTTCTGTTTGTTTGTTTTTCTGTTTGTTTGTTCGTTTCTCTTCACTGGCTTCAGGCTCATCTGGCTTGCAGACAAGTCTGCTGACACCACAGAAAGAGTGCATCTGTGAGTCTGCGAGTGTGTGTGTGTGTGTGTGTTTGTGTGGGTATGTGTGTATATATATATATGTGTGTGAATATTTTCTCTCATGCTCTCATTCTCTCTCTATCTATTACACAGTTTATTTTTCTCTCTGACCCACCTGTTTTTTTCCCCCTATGATCTCACTCTCTTCCCATCTGATATGGATATATAGTCAGCTTGTTAAAAACCTCCAACAGATTCACTTGCCGTACAACTCTGATTTGAAAAGCAATACTGTTTCCACTAAGGGTGTAGAATGACCAAGTCTTTGATTGTGCAATGCTTCTGTGCCCACTGGAAAAAAATGAAATTAAGCACGCACTGAATGTAAACAATTCCTATAAGACAATTAGAGTGAGTAATGAACTGAGGAAGTATCAGTAATCATAAACGAAGCAGAATATTCAATCTCCTTTTCCCATAAATGACACAAACTTTAAAGGCAATGACCTGAATGTCTTTTTATTCCTATCTGTTTCTCGTTTACGAGTCTTTATCGTGCTAACGCTCTCTCTCTCTCTCTCTTTCTCCCCCGTCCCTCTCTTTCTTCCTCTCTCTCTCTCTCTCTCTCTGTTTTTCTCTCTCTCTCTGTTTTTCTCTCTCTCTATCTCTCTCTCTCTCTCTCTCTGTTTTTCTTTCTCTTGCCTCTGCCCATCTTCCCATCAGGAGAGAGGATAGTGGAAGGCTAGGCCAGCAGGAGTCCTCCATTTGAAAGCCCACTCTGGGTAATGGACTGAGCTATTGCTATGCTGCTGAACTACATGTGGTTCTGGGGCCTCTGGAGTGACTGAGAGTGTGGGAGGAAGTGAGATGTGTCAAATAAGTTTGACTTATTTGGCCCAGCAAGAGTCAGGACAGCCGTATCACATCCCTCACTCATCCGTCTGAACCTCTCAGTGCCTCTGCCCTGCAGTCTGCCTTGGTCGGTTACAGAAAGATAGCAAGGGCTACCTTTTCCATGACAGGAATTAGCCGACAGGCACAACATTCACTTTTCTGGCAAAATGGAGTAGTTTCAGCACCATGGACACCGCAGACGAGCTTCAGCACCACGGACAGCGACAACCGCTACGCAAATAAGGCTCGTGTGAAACTCCCAAAGAGAGGTATAGATAAGTCTACAGAAGTCCTTTCCTCTCTGAAGTGGCCCAGACTTGAAAGCAGAATGTGATGAGTAAGGAATTGCCTTCTGGTTACATGCGACACGTCATCCTTTGTTCTCACTCACAGAATAGAATGTTCCCAGCTCAAACTAGTGTCCGTGTCCTTAAGCGATGGCTTGCTCCCCCCCCCCCCCCCCCCAACTTACTTTAAATGCTTAAGTGTATATGCCTGTGAGGAATTCTTTCAATGGATCTCGGTCTGTTTTGTCTTTCATTTTCTACAGAAAACCAGGCCATACGCTAACCAGTATTTCATACCTTCCCCTGTCTGTCTGTTACCATTATCACCTACTATGCTCCTCAGACAATAGAACTCCAAGCGGAATTTTACCAAAGAATACTTCTATTTATAACAATAAATGTAAGCCCCCAGAACTCCTGCCGTAATATTTCAATGACAGTTTCTAATGTTAGCACCCTTCTCCTCCTACTCTGCCTCCTCCTTCTCTACCTCCTCCTCTGCCTCCTCCTCCTCCTCCTCTTTTTTTTTTTTTTTGGATGGTGACATGTAAAGTCAGGAATAACTGCTTAGTGCCAACTCCGGGCTGTGGAACAGCTCAAGAGGGTGGCGTAACGCTACTTGTCTTTCTCCTTGTGAAAAGATTACTGTGAAATGAGGTCAAAAAGAAAAGAGAGCTGTTCAAAGTGACTCTGACCTGAGTTAAAAGGAGAGAGAAAAGAAACGAGATTGCTGGCTTATTTATTTATTTATTTATTTGGGGTTTTTTTTTTTTTTTCAGACCCTGCTACGCGGCAGCATGTCAATAAAGTGAGTGAGGCTTAAGCGGTCAATGGAAGACATGAAAAGAGAGGGTCTTTACTCAAGCAGCAAAATGCCCTAATTGCAGTGAAGGAGGTACAGCACAGCACACACACACACACACACACACACACACACACACACACACACAGAGACAGAGAGAGAGAGAGAGAGAGAGAGAGGAAGAGAGAGAGAGTGAGAGAGAGAGAGAGAGAGTGCATGTCACCCTGAAACAAAGAACACCAGTTACATTTCAAAGAGCGTTCGTAACCAACACCACCCTCGCTCTCTCCACCCTAAACTCTTTGTGTGTATCTCACAAACTTCTCTCTCAGTCCCCCTGTATCCCTTCTTTACTCTCTCTCTCTCTCTCTCTCTCTCTCTTATCCAGCTTTCTAGATCTTAGAGATTTATGGATGAGAGACAAAGGGAGCCCTGAGAAATTCAGAGATTTGTTAAGAGTGGAGATTCCCCAACACCTCCCACAATTCCCAGGCCTGTGCATTCCCTAAGGAACGAGGGATTAATGGCTCCTCCGTGTTTGTTCTCCGTGCCCCGGGTCCCTAAAGCGATTCACAAACCCAGACACACCCTGCTGTCAGAGTGAGGTAGCGCCCTTTAAAACGACCAGTTTCTCTCTAAACATCAGCCTTGAAAACCACTGTACATTTAAAAAAAAACCAAACAAACCTCCATAGAACCAACCGCAATAACGACTTGTTCACTTTGATGCTACAAAACTGCATTGAAACAGTACAACAAAAGAAATCATGGATTATATTGTATTCTTCAGAATTCTTCCTTGCGCTCTCATTTAGCCTTTTATACATTGTGCTCTGCTATTTTTTCTTTCTTTCTTTCTTTCTTTCTTTCTTTCTTTCTTTCTTTCTTTTTTTGCCTTGAGAACATGATGCATTGTCTGTCATAGCTGCATGATTGGGACTAGAGGGTTGCGGCAGGATGAGAACTGAAATGTGGGGAGAATATTGTCTCCGAGAACTCCCTGAAAGCTTTGATATCTGACAAACAGTTTTACAGCAGACCTTTAAAACGCCTGGAAGACAAACACAACGATCAATCCCTGTTTGATGGCTGTTTTGTTGTCTGTGCTCTGCTGGCTGCAGTGGGTGTTCTGTGGGTCCTGATGCATTCAGTTCATTAAAGTGAAAAAAAAAACAAGAAAACAAAAAAACAAAAAAACTGGTGCACGAATCTGAATAACTTTCAGATTAAGATCTCAGATAAGATCTCCAATCTTGCACACACAAACGCAAGCTGCCTGTACATTATGCCACGTGCACGCACACGCACACACACACACATACGCACACACACACACACATACACATACACACACACATACACACACACGCACACACACACGCACACACACACGCACACACACACACACACATATGTGTGCGAACACGTGCGTGCGCACACACACGCACACACACACACACACATACGCGTGCGAACACGCGCGCGCGCACACACACACCCACACACACACACAGACACGCATTCGTTGTTTCACCTGCATTAACTAAGTCACCCTGACATTCCTATACTACACTGTCCTGCCCAATACCTCAGGTGCCCCATATAAAAAATAAGACAACAGTAATACACAGACATAAAAGGGCAAAATCCATCACCATACAGTATGATGACTTCTGTAATATTACCTGCATACATTTAAAATTCATTGCCACTCATGCATTTTAATGATACTTACACACAGTTCTTACATTTGTCTCAAAGCTGCGGGGAATGAGACAGGTATGATGCATATTGTTACACTATTTCCAATACTCTCCTCCCAAGAATAAGAGATGTCAATCAATTCAGCAGGCAAAGTCGATGTACGAACGGCAGCCCTGGAGGCAACACGCTGCCTCTCTGCTTCTGATCAGAGTCAAAATGCGTAATCTGGTGTATGTTACCAAGGTGAATAGTCATACAGTGATAGAGGACAACCAAAGTCAAATTTAATCACACATGCTCACAAATACACGTAAAACACACACGCACGCACGCACGCACGCACGCGCACACACATCCGTCGCACACACACACACCCACACACACATACAAACACACACACACACACACACAAGCACAGGCACACGCACACATACACACACTCACACACACACACTCGCACATGCACACACACACACACACACACACACACAGTTTGAACCTGCACAGAGCAATCCTACAGGGTAATATTTTCAAGGAGGAGAGAAGCTGTGGTTATTATGCAGGTGTGATAGAGTGTGTGGATATCCGACTGCACGCCTGCACCATGCATATGTATGACCTGAGTTTACTTTGGAGAAATACAAAGCTCAGACTTTTTTTTGTCTTCTTCCTCCCATCCTCTCCTTTTTTTTTTTTTTTTTTTTTTCCAACCCCTTCTCACAACCTGAGACGTTCGAAGAATTATTCAGCGGCTCGATTTTTCATCTCCTTCTTTCTGTCGCCGACATCTGACACACATTCCCGTGTTTAAAGTATGGAGGAATATTAATGGTGAGGACTGTTTGAATCGGGCGCTGGAAATGGTCTCCGGCAGACACGGAAACTGCACGGAAAGCTGTGTCTTTAACAACCAGAGAATTTTATTTAAAAAAAAAAAAACCAAAACAAAAAAAACGAGAGAAAAATACAAGAAAGACAAAAGAGAAAGAGAGAGAGTAACTAATGGACAGGAGGAGCAGCGGAAAGACTCCAGCCGTTCGTTCGTTCGTTCGTTCATGGCTGGGGATGGATGGAGAGTGAAGGAGAGAAAGGAGGTTTGTTGGTGTGGATGAATAATGCAATAGTGGAGTAAAAGAGGAGGAATCAGCAGAACCATATTCTCTGTCTGCTTTGTGCCCCTGGAGTGGATGAAACGAAAATCTTAAGTAGTACATCAGTTTTTATTCCCCCCTTCATTGCTT
>NC_044500.1:12582057-12584557 GCF_902362185.1 Chanos chanos | reverse complement strand
GAGGTTGGGGGTGTAACAGTTTGTCCTGCTGATATGGATTGACCAAAACATTTCTGAAAACGCAGTGGGCAGACACATGTTGACTATCACAAAGTCTTTCAATACTAACATTTCTCTCTCTCACTCTGTCTGTCTGTCTGTCTGTCTCTCTCTCTCTCTGTCCCCATCTCTCTGACTCTCTAAAACAAATCACACACACACACACACACACACACACACACACACACAGAGATGTAAAATGGCAGATACAGTGGAGAGGTTCATAGTGTCTGTCAGTAGTCAGGTGTAGGCAGGGGCTCAGAGAATGGAACCCTTTCCTCTCCTAAGTGACCACCTGCACACCACTCTCATTTTCAATATTCCCTCCTCCACTTCACTCGTAGACACACACACACACACACACACACACACATTTTCCCTTAAGCGACATGGCAATCTGCCTCACATTGTGCACATATTAAATACCTTGATTCACGCATTCAACTACACAAATAATTCACCGTAAAGCGACTTGCCAACCTACACACAAATGCACAAACACACACCTTTTCAACAAAGCCCATGACTCCAGCAGCACACATACACACACTCACACACATACACTCACACACAAACTCCTGCTGACAGCTGCAATGTGACATTGGTAACACACTGCAGCATGTTTTCAATATTCTACGTGACACATGGTGCACATACATATACACATATGCCAACAGGAGCTAAGTGAAGATCTCATATACTCCACACATACTATTCTCCCAGACTTCATTTTCAGTCAAAGCCTGAAGGAAAGAAATACATGCAAACACACACACAAACACATGCATGCACGCACGCATGCATGCACGCACGCACACACACACACACACACACACACACAGACACACACACACACACACACACACACACACACACATAGGAGACCCCTCGGGAGTAATATGGGGCAGCACACACACATACACACACATACAAAAGATGGTCATGTTTTTCCATTTTTCTCTTTACCAAGAAAATAAGTTACTTGACAACAGTCACCCTAGAAACAGACAGTTTAAAAAATAATTCAACGCGAGAGATTTCAATCACCCTCCGCAATGATGTGCCAGACTGGTACACAGTACCCTGAAAAATGATTCCTCTAAACCTCCAACTTTTCTCACACCCTTCTTTCTACCCGCAGAACCATGACTTACATTACGGCATATAAAATCTCACAGCCTAAGAATAGTTTAACATATTCATAGATTCAACGTGGTTCATTTGCATATCACCTCTATAATCAGAGAAATCCATTGGGTCCCCTCAGAAATGTCTGTCTTCTAAGTAGTTCCTTCTACAGTCTCTCTCTCTCTCTCTCTCTCTCTCTCTCTCTCTTTCTCTCTCTCTTTCTTTTTCTGTTTCTTCCTCTCACACAGTCTTATCATAGAGCTATTGTGCACCCCATCCTATTTCAACTCAATCATGTCCTGAAATGTATCTTCAAGAGAGCATCCAATGTATCTTTAAGGAGACAGGCCATTCCTTTCAGATCCATTCACTGCAGAAATGAGCTTTTTGTGTGTGGAAGTAGATCCAAGGCATTGCGGTGAATTGAAAAGACAAGATGGTACATGCCTGTCCATTGTATGCTTCACAATTGTCCCTTCAATCGCTTATGGAGTATGCTGTTACAAGAAAAAAAAGACTACACGCACACGTGTACACACACTCACACACACACAACCACCAATGCTCAAACTCACACACACACACACACACACACATACATTTGCAATTACTGCAAATAAATTGCCTCATAATGGATCGTAAATTGCATGTAAAATGTTTTGGATGGTCGGTTCATGCGTCGGTACGATGTTAATGGTAGGTCATAAACCTGGCAGTAAATAAAAAGGCTTTTGGTTTTATGGGGGCTCGTGCGGGGTTGAACGGTAAGGGGGCTCAGCGGGGTATCCAGCGCACTCAGCCAACCTGAGAGAACACTTCTGCTCCAAAAGCCCATAGTTTACTCAATCAACTGTCAGCAAGCACTTAAAGCATTTCAAACAATGCTCACGTCTGACTCTTGATACAGTTGTTTTCGCTAATTATCTTCTCTTTTTTTTTTGCTCCGTATCCTCTCAGCAGTAATAAGAGAAGTGTTTTTGTGTAGTCATTATCACTGAGTGCAGCGAAGATGATCGTTTTGTGGTCTTTGAAGGTTGATATCATTGTGTGATAGGAACCTCACCAAAGGATTACTTAAAGAGGATGTTTCAAGGTTAAACACATTTTCGTTTGATTCTTTGACGAACATCCTCTGCTTTTATTTCGACCTACGCGATATCAAATCTTAAAAACTCAACAAAATCAGCAGCACATTGGGCAGTGTTTGCCTCTACAATGAGACAGATTATGCTACATTGACATTGACAGTCCTGTCCCAATCCATCAGTGATTTTCCTGGATTTTAAATGGCATTCTCTCCTTGAATACTTAGCCATTAACCACACAGATGTCT
>NC_044500.1:12567057-12577057 GCF_902362185.1 Chanos chanos | reverse complement strand
CTGAATGTTGATGCATCTATTATCAAATCAGACAGACACTGGGGCCCTATCAGAACAAAGCTCATTAAAAAGTTGTTTCATGTGGAGTTCTCTCTCTTTTAGAGGATCATTTTATGCTGCGTAGCACGCTTGATTTTCAGAGGCCTTCCCCGTTGCTTTTGCAAGAATTCTCCCACAACACCTGTCCTGCTCAAAAAACACACTCAAAGTGTGTGTGTGTGTGTGTGTGTGTGTGTGTGTGTGTGTGTGCGTGTGTGTAATATTGGGAGAAAGACTGAAAAGAAAAAAGAACAAGAAAGAAAAGAAAAAAGGAAAGCATGCCAAGCATCACTTTAGAGATCTAAAAGAGAGGTACTGTAGCGTGGTTGAGGTATGTATGGTATACAGACAAATCTGAATTTGAGATGAATGTTTTGTGGGCTTGAATTCCATTGATTCCTCTGTGTGTTTGTGTTCATGGGTTTCTCTGTGTGTGTGTGTGTGTGTGTGTGTGTGTGCGCGTGTGTGTGAAAAAGGGAAAAAGAGAGACCAAGATGACAAAGGGAATGTGTACAAAGCATCACTTTAGAGATCTGAAACAGGATTATTATTGTGTAGCTGAGGTATTTGTGAAGTGTGTATGGCATTCAGAAAAATATGAATTAAAGATGAGTGTTTCCTGGGCTTTCGTCTCATTGATCCTTCTGCATGTGTGTGTGTGTGTGTGTGTGTGTCTGTGTGTGTGTGTGTGTGAAAGACACATCTGAAGGCTTTGCTAAATGCCCTGCAGTCGGCATGGACTTTCTGAGAGGGAGTCTTAGAAGCCGCGTTCGTTTAACCCTTTGCTCCTCTCTAAATCCATCTCCTTCAATCCCTCCATCTCTGCCTCCATCCTGACTATCACTCCATTCTCTCTGCAGAAGTGACAGGGTTATTGATGGACAAATTCACAACCTTTCTTAGCTGATAAAATCATATTTGACCCTTACTGTGAAAACCCTCACTGTTTCCGCATATTAAAATCCTGCGGTCATGAGTGAGGTAAAGATGATTGAAGAAGCTGCCAAATTTCCAAACTATTTTTGAAATTCTCTTAGATGCGTTCACCATTTCTGAGATTTCATACTGTTTCTCTGTGCATGAGTAAAAGTTACCTGAGCTCTCAGTACTCACTGACAGCATAGAACGCTGTCATCCTATCAGAACACATCAGCACAGATAAGGGGCGGAGACCTTGGCCCTGTGTGGCCATCAGGTCCAATTCCATAAGATCTGTATCAGTGTAAAAAAGCCACATACACACTCATTTTCAATAACATCCTCACTTTCCCCATCTGCCACTCTTTTTATCTGACCTGAGACACTAGTCATTTACCACTGAAAAGCACATACCCCACACACTATAATTCTCCTAACTGTCGTCTACCAAATGAGAGAGAGAGAGAGAGAGAGAGAGAGAGAGAGAGAGAGAGAGAGAACAGAGGAGTGTGAGGCGAAACAGACATTCAGCGTTAGAAAAAACAAGGAGAGAAAATGGAAAGATTTTTGCCCTGAGTAAAAAAAAAGAGACGGGGCTTGAGAAGAGTGTAAATTAGAAAGTGAGAGAGTTACAGAGAGTGACAGAGGGAGAGACAGCAGGTGTGTGAAAAGACGTCTAAATCTAGAGTCAAGTGAAAGAAGAGGGACAGAATAGGAGAGAAACTGAGACAATATGGATGTGTGAGAAGGAGCGAGCGAGCGAGTGTTTGTGTGTGTGTGTGTGTGTGTGTGTGTGTGTGTGTGTGTGTGTGTGTGTGTGTGCGCGTGTGCATGTGTGTGCGTGTGTGAGTGCGAGTGTGTGTGCGTTTGTGTGTGTGTGTACACTTGCCTATGTGTGTGTAGTGGTAATGAGTGTTTGGCTAATTGAAGCAGCTCTGTGTTGGGCCGATAACCTAACACTAAACCTGACTCAAACCGTAACCGTAATTGAAGAAATATATTTATTTATATATCTTTTACCAAAATTGAGGGCTGGATAATTGCCTGTATGATGTGTGGAACAAAGAGCGTTAGAAGAGAAACTGATGTGAAATGTGCAGTGGTGTGAAGCTCCAGGAGCAGGCCTGGGAAACACCTCCCCACATGGTATGAGTCAGAGGCGGCTGACGGCACTTCCCTGTGCTCGGCTCTGAACCCTCCCTCACTCTAACCCATCTCACTCTGCTTTAGGCCTCTCAGTATAGTCCATATGGCCTGTGAGTTCTATAGCTTTCAACTCACAGCCTCAGATAGTTAAAAAAAAAAATGTAGTCAAAAATATCTTATGAACACTTTTCAGTCTACAGATGTTGAAGAAACAGCCGCATTAAATGGAGCTGTTACACTGCCAGAGCAACGGGTTGCACTGTCCATGTCTTTAGTGTACAATGAGACCCAATCCTAAATACAGACCTCTCTGTTCAAAAAGACCTATCCCTTATGCCTATGTCTCTGTCTCTCTATTTCTCACTAAATACGCACACTCACACACACACATACACACACACACACACACACACAGACACACAGACACACACACACACGCACACAGGTTAATTTAATTAGTCATAGATCAACCAAACATTAGATCCTGTAGTCAGGAGAGAAGAAATAGGACAGAAACTAATCAGAGACAGAGAAAGAGGAGAGAGAGAGAGAGAGAGAGAGAGAGAGAGGGGGATGGAGATGAACATGAAGAGGATGGAGGAGAGAGCTACTGAGGTCATCTGAACTACCCCTGTGGTCACTGCTGTTTCCATTTCTCTCTGTAGTACTGAGAGACATCGCTAATTTAGCACCCTCTCCAAAGCTGTCCTCTAGCAGACAGCTCACGCACATATCACACACACACACACGTATGCACGCACACACACACACACAAACATACGGCCCAGAATAGCCCACTCAGCACACAGATGGGGGGAGGTGGGGGAGACGTAGAGGGGGGAGAAACAACAAGGCTGAAAAAAAGGAGGCGAAAATTGCCAACATCAGCCAGTCAGACAGCATAGCAAACCACCACACCCTCACTGCTCCAGCCATCCAGGACTGGACAGAGCTCCGCTCAGAATGAAGTTCTGTTGCTTGGCTCTGGGATTTTACCTGAGCTTCACCCTGACGCCGAATGTTCAAATCTTACTAAACTGACGAGGAGTTTGAATTTTAAACAATGTTAGATGAAAATTAGAGCGTGAGTGAGTGACTCAGATATGACTGACAAATTGAATGGGTGACTGCGAGCTTGAGAGAATGGATGAGGTGGTAGAAAGAGAGAGAGAGAGAGAGAGAGAGAGAGAGAGAGAGAGAGATGGAGAGAGAAAACAGAGTTTGCACTCAGTGCCCCAAGCCTATTATTTGTAGCCTCTACAGCAGCTGAAGGACAAAGTGACAGTAAGACTCACAAGAGCGAGGAAAAGACTTTGAGTTAGCCAAGCTAGTACGGGAACCAGAGGTTGACATGAAACATCATTAGCATACAATAGGACAATGCCATCTTCCCCCTGGGCAAAGGGAAACAGGAATTAAAGCTTAATTGACTCACTAAGACGAAAAAAAAAAACAAAAAATTGAGAAAAACAACTGTTCCCTGAGCATTGGTCACTCTAATCACAGCTGAACTAGTAGGTACTAGAAGAAATTCTTGGGGGGGGGGCAGCATTAAGATGCACAGTCTGTAACCTGCTTCTGACACTGCACCCTGGGCTGCTGTAACCCCCTTGACTCTGTGTGGCTAGGTTAAGACCAGACTGTTATGATAAATAAAACACATATGTACATAGATATACATGATGCTCATTATCATAGTGCTGTGAGTGTGTTGGTGTGTGCCCGGTCAGATAGTCAGATGTGTGTGATAGTGAGGCAGACACACAAAGAAACAAGAACGGTGACGCATAGTTTAGAATGAGATAAACAAGTGCTTGTGTTAAGCTGGCTGTAGGGGGGCGTGTGCGTGTGCATGTGTGTGTGTGTGTGCACGTGTGTGTGTGTGTGCGTGTGTGGGTGTGCGCGTGTGTGAGAGTGAGTGTGTGTGTGTGTGTGCTTGTGTGTGTGTGCGTGTGTGAGAGTGAGTGTGTGTGCATGTATGTGTGTGTGTGCGTGTGTGAGAGTGAGTGTGCATGCGTGCGTGTGTGTGTGTGTGTGTGTGTGTGTGTGTGCGAGAGTGAGTGTGCGTGTGTGTGTGTGTGTGTGTGTGTGTGTGTGTGTGTGTGTGTGTGTGTGTGTGTGTGTGTGTGAGAGAGAGAGTGAGTGTGTATAGAAGCATGATGAGTATTTTAGTTCTCCTCTATGGGCTAGGGATTTGGAAAAGTGTTTAATTAATTTTTTGGATGACAGACAATGCAATTAACAGTGCACATGCTGAGAGAGAAGACACAGGAGGAGGGAAACGGGGAGAAAGAAGGGATGAAAAACGAAGGTTTATATATCAGAGGGAAGTCAGAGGTGATAGACATACATATATACACACACACACAAAGACACATAAAACATGTTTAGACACAATAGAACAGTATCTCTCTCACCTGCCAAAAGTGTGGACTCTACATTAGCAGGATAATTGTCCACAGCATGTGCACACACACACACACACACACACACACACACAGCTCTTGTTCACAAATAATGTTGCGAATTACCTCAGGCATGTACTGTTTCTGAGTCTCCGACACCTGTTCAGTCAATATGAGTGCCAAAGTTCTGTGGGTCCAACCCTTTCGTTCACCATTCGCTGTGACCACTGTTTCATCCTCTTTCATCTCTGTCTAAATTAGTCAGCACACGATGATGTATCACCATTGTTTTACAGTCACTCAGAAATGAACTTTCGCACGCTGAAAAGATACGTTACGATAAGAAAGAGGGACAAAGACAAGCTGAGTTGTTGTGGCAGAAGAGCGAGAAAATGAACTGAAAAAAAAAAGAGAGAGAGCAGAGAGGTAAGATTTTCTTCACGCTCTCCATATTCATTTCTCTATTCTTTTTTGGTCAGAACATAAGGTCAGGGGTGAAAGTTACAGACTTAAATGGAGGGAGAACAGGATATGACGCGGGGGAAACGGGAGAGGGATTATCAAGAGAGAATGGGAGGGATAAAAGAACGAACAAGTTGTTCTCAAAAAAAAAAAAACCCAAAAAAATCTGAATGATGAATTTAAAAAGGACCTTTTCATACGTGGCAAACGCTTTTCATTCAACTTTATCTCAGCAGAGCTTCAAAGAGCGGCCGTGGCAATGAGAGCTCAGCATGCGCACCAGGCTAAAAAAGAGAGGTGTACGCTCGTCCTCCTCTTCCCTAATCACAAAAATGAAAGGGCGAGATGAACAGAGGAAGGAGCTAGGAGACCAAAAAAAAAAAAAAAAAAAGAATGGTGGAGTGATAGCATCTCTAAAATTAAACTCACTCCTTCACTCTGCTTCTCTGTCTATCTATAGCTATTCCCTTTCTCTCAGATCCCCTTTCTTCTCTCTCTCTCTCTCTCTCTCGCTCTCTCTCTCTCTCTCTCTCTCTGTGTTCTGATGAAAACCGCAGTAGTAACAATCTTGAGTTAAATGACAGTCCTGTGTGGAGTAAGCATAAGAAAACAGACAAAGTTATCGTCAGTATCCGCTCAGAAATCAGATGCTCAAACGCTCCATTGATGGCGATGATGAAAAGAGTGGACCCAGATTGTGAGTCGTGATGAACGACGTTGAAACCGTTATCTTTTACCATTGATGGCAAACCGCACGATACAGCATCCAACATATCTTCTTCTCTTTTTTTTTTGTTTTTTCTTAAAGTTTCTACTCATTTCTTGCCTCGTCGTTTAAAACTTGTTTCTTACAGAAGTGCTCCTCCGTCGACTGTTCAAAACTTCTCCGTTACTTTTTTCAACGTTTTTTTTTTTTGCGTTTGTCACTCGTAAGAGGGCCGCGGAGAAGTACGTATCAAAAGCAAACTCAGCGTTGTGCGGCTTGATTAATACATGCTGAAATTGCATGAGATGCGGCCGGGGTTTGTTCGTCCTCTGACAGATCCTCCAGCTTGATTTGCTATTGATGGGAACCAGTGGAGCTGAACCTCATACAATAGCTGAAGATTCACCGAGCAATTTGCTCTCTCCCTCCCATGTAACTCATTACCACTTTGCTGAGTATTTCTAATGGGGAATTATAGAGCAATACAATTATGATCAGACATTGGAACGACAGCCTACGCTTCCGGGAAGGTTAGTATTCAAGTGTGTGTGTGTGTGTGCGTGTGTACACATGTGGGTATGAAGAAATGGGGGGGGGGGGGGGGGGCGGGACTTTCTGTGCACGTATGAGTTAACACAAGGACATTGAGGTATGTTTGTGTTTCAGAACACATGTGGCATGTGACAGTGATTGATAACCAAGGGTTCATTTGCATAGAGCAGTAGGGAAATGCAGGTCTGTTGTGCTACCGCAGTAATAAGGCAGAAGATGACATGTGCAAAGCAATATGACATGAGCAGATGAACAACAAACAAGAGAGAAGCCACAATGATGTGAGACAAGGTTAAAGAGAGGAGAAAGAGAGAGAGAGGGAGAGAGAGAGAGAGAGAGAGAGAGAGAGATCTAGTTAGAAGACTGTATGCTAGAGAAGGAGAGAGACAGCGAGAGAGTAATAGATAGAGAAGAGAGGGAGGGAAAATGGGAGAATTGTGAAAGTAATTAAACATTGTCAGAGTCCATCAGTGGGTGCTTGTTTGTGACAAACTAATATAACTATCACTGCCATTCCACTGAAAGCTGTCAAACATCTCTGTTATCTGGTGTGGCTTTTCCTCTCTCTCTCTCTCTCTCTCTCTCTCTCTCTCCTCATTCTCTTTTCCTGACTCCTGCATTTCCTTCCTTCTTTCCACCCGTTTTCTTCTGCCACTTAAAGCTTTTAAAAGTGTTGAGGAAAATGCTTCTAATCAATATGAGACCGCCATAATCAGTACGCAGACATGCTAATATGTCTCTGCAGTCTAATGTCAACAACTCGAAACAAACCTTTGTGATTCTTCAGTCTCAGAGATTGAATCTTGCATATTTACAGCTCTCAAATACCACATTCGGGACTGGCAATAGTTTTGTGGCACATTATGAAAAATCAAGTTCGCTGTTAGGGGTACTCCAGGCCTTTGTAGATAAGTTTCAAATTCAAATGTGTTGTTTTTTCAATAGACATGAATGAAAATAGGCTGTCCATACAACTAGATGGCCACGTTTGCACCTGAAAAATAAAGGAGAGGTAGAGGGAAAGCAATTCAGTGGCTGGCCACATGAGACCAGAGCGGGAGGGGGAGACAGGAGGTACACTGGGAAGAGAAGAATTGATTACATGTTGTTTTCTATTAGAATAATCACAGGCCTCAGCTTAGGTCTGATTAGGTTTAATGTGGCTGAGATCCGTTTTCAGCCTTTCAGAAACACCATTAAGAGGAAATCATACAGTGATGAAAGACCTCATCACATCCCACACACACACACACGCGGACACACACGCGCACACACACACACACACACACACACACACACACACCATATAACACATGTATGCATTTCCTATTTGTTTCTCAATTGATTCGACGACTGTCAAAATGTTCTCTATTTGGAAAATGTTCAAGTTGGACAAAGACATTGAAAGGGTAATCTATCATTGAGATTTTTAATAGCCATCATTCTTCCTTCCTTCCCTCCTTTCTTTCTTCCTTCTTTTCTTTCTTTCTGTCTTTCCCTCTCCACTAAGGATACAAACTAATTCCGGACTAGCAATGCTCAGATCTCTCCATTAACAATATGATAATTGTTCTTCTTTTTCCTCCCTCCTCCTACTTCAGGAAAGGAAAAGAAAGAAAGAAAGAAAGAAAGAAAGAAAGAAAGAAAGAAAGAAAGAAAGAAAGAAAGAAAGAAAGAAAGAAAGAAAGAAGATCTGAAGATCCAACCGCACTGAAGATCAAATATGTTTGTGCCAGAGCACGTGAGAACAGTTCCCAGAGGCTTCCACTGGGGGCTTTCCCTGCACGAGTTCCCCTTCCTCCAACACCCTCGTCCTCAATCTGACGTATGACAAACACCCACTTATTACCACATATACACACCCAGCCCAAAATCCTCATTATTACAAAGTAAAGCCTTGGCCGGTTTTCAGCACCACGGACAGCACACACTGTGAAACATCATTGTGCTGTCCATCTGAAGCCACTACGCACAGCATGAAGGGACGATATGAAAGGAAATTACGAGTGATTTCTTCTTTGGATTTTTTTTTTTCTAGGGCCTAAGCACATTTTAAATTGTGCAAACTGTCAGTAGTGTGACAGAGAAAAAAAAAGACTCCCTATGGGAGAAGTTCTGTGCACCTCCCACACACAGCGGCACAGTAACACACTCACACCACACATTAAACAGTTATTGGTTAGATGGCTAACACACAGCGATGCTCGAAAGCATTTCAGAAGTAATGTCTCTATGTCCTCCAACATGTTATGGACCCCCCCCCCCCCCCCCCCCCCCCCCGGGCCCATGCACGCCGCCTCCCCCATTCTCTACGCCACGCCCACATGATCAAAGATTCCTGTTTTCAAAAACAAAGATCTCATCACCAATGGCTCCTCCATAGGTTTTTTTTTTTTTCCGGCCATTTTTAAAAGAAAGAAAACATCAGTCTGATCGATTTCGAAATGACCCACTGAGAAGACAACCATGACAGAGAGAGACTGAACAAATGAGCAAGTTAATTAACAATTAGATTAAATGGCATTCAACCTCTCCCCCACCCCCTCCCCAAAATGATGGATCAGAGTGACCAAAGATTTACCCCTTATAAATGCAGGCCAATGATCTGACCTGACAAAGGCTGCATTCTCAATTGACTATGTGTTAAGCCTCATTAAAATGAAGGCTAATTAGGGGGTAATTACAAGCCCCCCCCCCCCCCCTCAAACTTATGAAATTTTCCTGCTTCCTGTGATGAAAGTTTGCCTCCAAAGAGCAAATTGTGTGGATTGACTCATCATTTGGTATTCCCAGTCATGCTAGTCATTAGATAATCGTTTCCAGAACGTTCTAAGAAATAGGCTTCGCTAAGAGTTCGTGGATGGGTGGGAAAAATATTCATAAATAAACTGAACTCAGCGTGTGTAATCACCTAGACTAACAAGGGCCGTCTATGGGGAAAAATAAGGAAGATAATACTTATGTAAGACAACATTTGCTCTTTGGCACTAATTGGGTCGTGAATTTTGATTCAAGATTAGGCCTTGTAGACCAAAAGGAGTTCTGTAGCTTTACAGTATCTGTGTGCCTCTTTAATATATCTGAGAGAGAGCAGAGTTGGATGAGTGGGCGTATTGAGGGGCTATGTGTGATTTTAACTGTGTTTTTATAATAGAGCCTGGTGATCTTTATAGAGGCAAGAGATATGAGGACATCTAAGGTGAAGGTCAGCCGTTCAAGTCAAAGGTCAAGTTGTTGCTCGGGGGTGGGGGGGGGGCACATGACCTTTGTGAATCTACAAAGATAAAGTCACAACACACAAATCACAACATGACAGTGTGTTCTCTCTCTCTCTCTCTCTCTCTCTCTCTCTCTCTTGCATCTTTATCCTCATGACTCTTTCATTTTACAGTAATATGACTAAATTTCAAATATAATCAGGTTGAAACAGCAAGACCAAACACATATACCCTGTCGGGGTATCACATAGAAAACACAGGGTCAGAGGCTTGGGGAGAGATGATAGAGTCAGGCTCAGTAGTGCGTGGAGCTTTTGGGGGAACGATTGTGCAAGTAGGGGGCATCATCACTGTAAAGTATCTTTCTTTCTTTCTCTACCAATCTCTACCATCCCTCCATTTGTGTCTTGGTGAGTTGAAGATGTCCAGAATCCTACTGTTCTGTCCCCTCCAGGGAACTCATTAGATTTGATATACTGCCCACACAGAGAGGGGGGAAAGACAGAGAGAAATAAAGAGAGAGAGAGAGAGAGAGAGAGAGAGAGAGAGACATA
>NC_044500.1:12557057-12564557 GCF_902362185.1 Chanos chanos | reverse complement strand
ATTTAAAACCTAATCTGGAGCTTCTAAAACATCGACCCAGCAGACATATTTCATTCTTGCCGAACTTTTTCATGTAAATTTTCAAAAAGTGCTCTTAAACTAAGAGTTTACGTTAGATAATAAACAGTATCAGAATTATGCACGTATCAGAATTATGAATTGTCCTCCAGCCACAATTGTTCCAGACTCACGTTCATCGTCGCATGCTTACTCAACCCACCTCACTCTTATCATCTTGTTTATGTAACATGTCTCGCAAATATCGATTCAAAGACATATTTCTGCTTCATATGCATACGCATACACACAGAAATATCCATGCAGCAACAGCTCTAAAGAGGAGGTAATGTCCAATCCAATGGACAATTAAGAGGGACTATCCACTGTCCAATACACAACCCTTAATGGAAGAAACCATTTGGAGCCCTTGAGCCAAGGCATCCTCCATTAGTCTATTGACTTTAGGTGACTTATAATGCTCATCTTGAACTGTGGCTAATAGCCAGCCTAGCTAAGAGCCATCCAGTACATTCCCACAGGAAATCCTGCCTATATGTATACTATGGTTGGCTGTCAAGGCCAACCTTCATGGCAATACTGATGAATATTCAAGTGCGCAGGCAAATATGCAATGGCTTCACCTCCCGTTAACTATTCATGAGGACCTTTGGACCATCTTGAGGTTGTAGCTCCTGTCCAGGATAGGGCTAAAGCAGACGGCGGCTGAATGTTGAAGACCTCGTCCTTACTAAAGAACTATATTCTCTCAATTCTGAGAGCAACACTTAATTATTATTATTTATATTATTTTATTTTATTATTATTTATATTTTCCATTGCAGTGAATATACTGCAAAAAAAACCTCATTTTGAGAGAAAGCATGAAATGCTCCCAAGTAACTGAAAAACATTAATTCAATAATATATGAAGCCACACATTAATATAGTAACCTAAATGCAACCTTTATCATCACATATATAATCATTAGAGGTGATCTGGAGAGGTTTACAAGGAATGTATTCGATATCCATCGAAAACAACCGTAGGTCAGCTAGCAAAGAAAGAGAAAAGATAAGAAAAGAGGAGAGATGAACGGAAAGGGAATGATGGTCATGTGAATAGTTTATGTGCTGCGTTCCGTCTGTATTTCAGACTCAGGCCGGTGTCAGGGGGGCAGAGGAAGCCCAAGGCTCAGCCTTCAAGGCCTCATCTCAAAGACAAATGCATTGATTTATGCTCAGCTGGACATGGCCGACACGGTAAATGTTGCACCTGTGTGAGAGGTCAGTGCCTTAGATCACGAGGTCCACACTGCTGTAAAATGATCTCTCGCTGCCTCTCGATCTCAAGGCTGTCCCCATTCATATAGCCGGGATCCGTTTCCTGATCACATTTACATGTTGGTGGGAATAGAAAGTATAGAATTTTTTGTGACGAATAACCTTCATAGATTTGCACTGTGTTAATGAGATTTTGGTCTTCAAGCGAGTATTCTTCTGTGCATGTAGGGGGCAAAATAGTGACACACAGTGCGTGTGCGTGTGTGTGTGTGTGTGTGCGTGTGCGTGTGCATGTATGTGTGTGTGTGTGCATTCCCCCTGAGATGCATTCAAACCTTGAGCACATAACATTTCAAGAAAACTCTGGCAATATCCTCATTGCCTAATGCAATGACATACTCTCACTGAGTATTGATATTCTCTCTCTCTCTCTCTCTCTCTCTCTCTTTCTGATAGATCTGTGTCCTTCAGATAGCAACCCAGCCTGCCCCAGGGAGACAGAGAGTAAAGGGAGAGGGAGTATATGGAGGGGCGAGGACAGCGAGGAACGGCGAAGAGGAGAGAAAATAGAAGAGGAAAAACCCAGACACTATGAATAAACCCAACCCACAAATTCATCTTAGAACAGACTTTTCATCTGACCTGTGGACCTTGCTTCACAACAATCTTGGAGAGCTCTTCTGTCTTACTTCCTTTTCTGTGTTCTTCAACTTTTTCCTTATCTGCTCTCTTACCCCTCCCCTTTTGCCGTCTAGATTCGCTCTTTGTTTCTTCCTGTCTCGTGGATTTATATCGCCAAATTTTTTATTTACGCTGTCTGTCATTTCTTACTCTGGTAATCTACACCGTGAAGTCCTGTCCCTCTCCCATCTTTTATGTCTCCCCCATTTTTCTCGCTCGTTTCTACAGCAACTCTAGTAAGGTATTTCATCCGTTTTCCTCTTTTTCTCTTAGTTCTCAGTTGATCTATGGCTCCTGTTGTTTTTTCTCCCTCTTTTCCTTTCTCTTCTCTGTTTCTCTCTGCGGTTTGCGAGCAATATTTAATTTACAGGGCTCAGGGGGCAAGACGGAACAAGGGCACCGCCACTTCCCCGACTACTTCATTAATCAATCAAGCAACTTAGCAAATTCACCTAATTAACAGCTAATTACTTATCTGGGCATCACGCCAACACACATCCAACCCAATGACATCTCAACCCACAAATGCGACCCACGCACACTTGTCTTCAAAGAGAGGTAAAATAAGGCCTCTCTCCTCCCCCCCCCCCCCTCTTCAGTTTTTCATCAGTGAGACAAAAACAAAATGAAGCCTTCTTACCAGGGTGAAATTTTGGTCCAGTTCGTCAATCGTCACGGCGGTTGGGAAAGCATCGTGCAGGGTTGTCCCACGCTTGTTTAGTGTAGGGCTCTTTAGCGTCACCTGCCAGTCTTGCTTCCGATCCAGCGCCGAACGCCAGGCCCTCTGAATTCTGGGTAATAATATCAAAAAAGGCAGCTATTGCTTAGCATAACTGAGATAGTTTACCTGCGGTCACGCAATATCTCTTGAAGATGACTTCGGCTGATGTTTCGCTGGTTTGAAAGTGGTTGAACGGTTAAAATGGTTGAAAGCGAAGGATTTTAGGGATATTAAGTGCTCAAATAAAATGTTTTGATTTCTTTATGATCATTTACTCCTTATTGTATGAGACATGGCATATGCTTGATTTTTACCCATCTCACAATCTATTTCAAGTGAACAATCTATTTCAAGTCATACACCACCGTCCCTCTGCCACATACATCTCATGTAAAGAGAATACTGATGTTTATCTCTGACCTTTACATGGGCTGCAATCACATTTGTCCTTCCTATCTTAACATGCTGGATGTAAAGCTGTTTAGTGTAATGTCATGGTATCCCACAGGCCACTGCCAATCAACACTCCTTAAAGTCTTTAGGAATCCTGGGCCTCTGATATCATATCCCTATGGATCAATGTATGTGTCTTGTAATCAGGATATCTTGGGTTTATTTTCTGTTGCCTGTTTCAGACTCAAGCTGCCCTTAGTTGGAAGTATCGTAATATTCTTTATGAGCCATACAGAAAATCTGTTTATGTAGAGATCAGCAATGCAGTGAGGGCTTGCAGGATGACACTGTTTTGCATTTTAAATGACCTCAGGGCTTTTGGCTTAATAGCTAAATGTGCCTGTCTGGGAAAACAGAATCCTGGTATCCAAACTCTGCGGTGTTTTGATGTTTAGTTAGAGCTGAACAGATATCAGCTACAGCCTTGTAAACTTTAACACTTTAACCTTTGTCTCCAAGGAGAAAGCCATCCAAGAACTCAAGAGCACAAACAAAATGGACAAAAAAATGAACAAATTGAACAAAATGACCTTTGGCTTGATATTGTGCTGTGGACAGTAGGTTCCTGGAGCTACAGCTCAACTGGCTTAAAGTGAGTAGCTTCTAAACTGGGTATCATTTACACCACTTCCAATAGTGGCTCTTTGTACGACATGAGAGCTTCATATCTGTCATTTTTTTGGTCTCTGTGAGATGTGAGTGTAAGAGCTGTGGGCTTTGTGACCCAGCGTGAAAATAAAGTCTAGATTGCGGATTTGAGTCCCACGAGATTCAAGGACTTCAGTTTCCAGTAAAAAAAAACAACAAAAAAAATGTATGCCTCAAGGAGGGACAAGTTGTTGAGACCATTTTAGAGATACTGCAGATAGATGCATTGATCTCTCCTTCCGTAGAAAGAAAGCTGGCAGCAATAGGTAGACTTGAGTGTTTTGTTTTCTTGTTCTTGTCACCAATTGTATGTAATAACAGAAATGATACTAGGCAGCCCATATATCCAGCTCATTCTTTCCTCTTTACTCCAGAGAGGACTGTTGATAATGTAATGTGAAGGTATGTTCCTTATTTTTCAATCTCAGATATTGTTACTTAACACACGTCCTTGAGTTACCAAAGAGTACCTTCAAATGTCATGTTAAGATGAAAGGCCTCAAAGATTACAAGACATTAACACCATATAAAAAATTTTCTCATCTCTTTAGTGCAAAGTTGTGTGGTTTCAGGGGTTCTCTGGAACAATCCATAGTACACTCACTCACTATCTAAACCGCTTATCCTGATTAGGGTCGCGGGGGGTGCTGGAGCCTATCCCAGCGCACATAGGGCGAAAGGCGGGGAAACACCCTGGACAGGTCGCCAGTCCATCGCAGGGCAGACATACAGACAAACACATTCATACCTAAGGGCAATTTAGTGGACTGTGGGAGGAAACCCACGCAGACACAGGGAGAACATGCAAACTCCACACAGAAAGGACCCGGCCGGGAACCGAACCCGAAACCTTCTTGCTGTGAGGCAACAGCGCTACCCGCTGCACCACCGTAGAACCGCTAATAAATTTATAGTTTTGAAAGCTTTGTGTTATATAATTCTATGTCACAAATTATTATTGTTTATTTACTCTTGATTTCATGTGGTCAAGTATTTTGTTACCTCTGTGTTTCTTGACCAAGTATGAGTCGTAAATATTTTAGTCATGGTTTGTTTGCTAAAGTCAAAAAGACTGTCCTAAGAAGTTTCTAAAAACGAAGTTCTACGTTTGTAATGTCAGAACAGTCAAGAACTTCCTGGATCTTTTCAGAACTTGTAGAGATGTGTGAAATTGGAGAGTGAGAACATTCTTAAAGACTGTGTGAGGCATATTTATATACCATCGAAAATATTCAGTGCATGTCTCACTGAACTTAGTGAGAACAAAGTGAAATATTTTGTTTGGCACAAATTATCTCCACAAAGCTAGATTAGGCTACATCATCACATGCGTGTGGAAGGACAATCTCAGTTGGTTTATGTTTAGATTACTGATGAAATTTAATAAAGTCCTTGTTTGGAATATTTCAGTGTGGATCATTCTTGGGATACTCGAACAGCCAGTTCTGTAAGCCAACGCAGACCAACACGACTGTTTTGTGACACTCAAAATAAATGTCGATGTTGTATATTTCAGAGCACTTAGGGGTTTCAGCAAATTTAATAATAAGAATGTCACCAGAGAAAGAATAGCAACAATAATATATGTCCTTTGTAATACACTCCCGAAAGGGAAATCTCTCTCAACTAAACACAGATGACCTTTCTATACATTGTGAAACAAATTCATATTGACTACTGTGAACAGTCAGCATGGCAGCTATTGAACCAATTCAATTACTGGCAATAACACACAGGTTCAAAGGCGGTGTGCTTGTTTTGTCCCTCTTCCATCACAAACAGAGAAGCCCGGGGCTGATGGCCGGTCCCCGTGGCAACACTCAAACACAGTTTCATGTTCCCTTAGAGTGGCTTTAGACTGAGGTTATGGGTTGATTCACCTGGCAGTGAACCCTAACCTGGCAACCAAAACCCAATCAAGGGCCAAATTAGATTGCGCTCAGGAAGGAATCGATGTGTGAGAACACACAGGAGAGAAACACACTTCGGCTAATATATAGACAAACTCTGTAAAAATAAACAGCAACCGAGAGAAGCGCATACGTAAACACGACAGAGTAGCAATAATAGAGGGTATCTTTTAATTAAAGAGTTACTGCTGTTTGAGAAGGAGCTGCACACAAACATGTAGTACAGATTCAGTACACGCACACACTCACAAAGACCTGTGAGTCAAAGCCAAATCTTTATCTGAAACAGTCAGCTTCCCAGTGAATGAGATAGGGAACTCGGTTATAGAACTTTAGATCACTTTAGAGTTATTGCAAATTAAATCAAATAGTCGTTTTTTAAAGTAAGCTATTGTAATAAATGTACAGTTTAATGAACTTGGTAATTGGGTGCTTTAGTTTATGTGTCCTGCTCTGAATCTGCCGGTCAATATTAATGAAAGATAAAGACTCACACAATGGCCTTAGTCTCCCACACCAGCTGTTGCTCCCGACGATGAGGACTGTTATCTTCCCCCTCGCTCTGGGGATGTCGGTTTCTATGGCAACAGACATCAGACGGGACAGGCGCGTGGGACAGAGTAAGTAAGAGTTCGGTTAATGTAATGCGTTTGTGGTAGTCGGAGGTCAGGCTGGCATTACTGAACTAGGAAACGATGCTAGAGGACTGACAAAACGCCAGGAAAAATATAAAACATGGCTGAACTAAAATGAAAATTAAGTTGACAAAATGTTCCAGTCGGTGCGACTTATTATTTATTACATAAAGTGTCTTGGCAGTTCAAAACAACAGATGTCGCGTATCTCACTTGTCCAAAATAAGTTAATTATGAAAAATCACAGACAACTTCTATTAGTTTGTGCAGTAATACTTCACATTGTCTGCTCTAATAACATGGGGCCGTAGCATACTGAAGCTGATCTTTCAACACCCATATCGTGTAACGTATTAACATCATCTTCATCACTTTATTTTCTAAGCCGTGTGACGAACCACACAGTAGAGGTGATGGGAGAAAAAAAAACATTTTTTGGGGTGATAGATTTTTTTTTTTTACCTCTCCATTCTGAAATCCCCAAGTTCTCCACCACTCCTGTTGCAGAATCGATGGTATTTCCGCCCTTCCTCCTGTAACAAAGTAAATAAATAAATAGATAAATAAATAAATACGTCTGTAACTGCATTAGAATTCAGGTGAATGGAGATAAAATATATTACAAACAGCTATTTCATTCATTTGTAATGCTCATGTTGCATATCAAAATGATCACATCACACTCAATGGTAATTCATACTACTCCATAATTCAGTTATATCGTTCATGACCTTAATGCAAAAATATTTTACAGCCTTGTAAAATCACTTACTCAATTATTTTGAGTGTCTCAGCTGTAATATGGATGAGTTTCATGAGTTTTTGTTCATTATGGCCTTGGCTATGTCTCCAACCTAATCTTGACTTTATTCATTATGGGTGAAGTCATTCTTCATCAGCTGAAATATCTATGGTTTAGGTGCTGGATCCCAGAACAAGCGTGTGTGAATGGAGGGGTGTGGAGTGTGTGAGTGTGTGTGTGTGTGTGTGGGAGGGGGGGGGGGGGGCAGTAGCCATTTTTTTGTCACAGTCTTGCCAAATGAAGTGTCAACCAGTACTAAAGTAGTTCATAAATCTTCTGTCTGATGACACAGATGGGTCTCATCATTCACATTACAGCAATCTCCTCAAACTCTCTTTCTTTCTCTCCTTTACTGCCAGCTCACAGACT
>NC_044500.1:12497057-12554557 GCF_902362185.1 Chanos chanos | reverse complement strand
GAAAGAAAGAAAGAAAGAAAGAAAGAAAGAAAGAAAGAAAGAAAGAAAGAAAGAAAGAAATGCAGAGTTATCAGTTTTCAGTGGTATACCGACACAAACTCAGATGCACTCATTTCTAAATCCAGCAGAATGGCCATGAGAAAAAGAAGATTAGAATTTGCTCTACTGACTGAGAGGTTTCTATGAGAATTACCCGAGTATCACAAGTGCCTCAAACATTTTTTTTTTGTGAAAAGACTCATAGTGAACGTCTTGGCAAAGACCCACGATATCAACCCTCCCTACATTCTCCCTAACACAGACACACTAAATCCCAGAATGAGGATTCAGCACTGCTCTATTACTCAACAACAGCACTCTACAGGGAAACGTTTATGAAATAAAAGTTAAAATCGCCAAAGATGACACATGCAACAAAGCAGCTTTAGAATGCAGAAAAGGGAGAGAGAATGAGAGAGAGAGAGAGAGAGAGAGAGAGAGAGAGAGAGAGACAGACAGACAGAAACAGAGAGAGAGACAGAGACAGAGACAGAGAGAGAGAGAGAGAGAGAGAGAGAGAGAGAGAGACAACCAGACATACAGACAGAAAGACAGAGAGAGTACAAAGGAGAGACTGGTGGTTGAAATGATCATGCAGTCTACTGAAATGTAAAATGGTATGACAGGGTATTTCCCCAGATGGTATCAGGTATGTCACACAGCTTTTTGGTTAACATATGGCACAGACTGAGACAAGAGCAGAAGCAGATCTAAACCACTTCAGAATGATGCCACAGAGCCAGATTTATCCAATTAAAAACCAAACACACACACACACACACACACACACACATATGCACACACACACACAGAGCATCCTTCACATACTCATTATGAGGACACAAGCCTGGCGCTGCCCTAAAATAACCTAAGCTACACAGTAAATGGATGGATTCACCAGGCCTACCATGACTAATAAAGTGTGCTTGGGCACACTGCTCTCTCACTGCACAAAATCACCTCCATCATTGTAGGAATCACAGACGTTTCACCATTAAAGAGATGGATTTACCTCTAGCATATGAATGTGAAACAAATAGAGATGGTGAATGCTTCAGTGAAGCATGGAGAATAGAGCTACATCTAGGGCAGAGCTGTTTTCCTGCTAAACTGCACAACTGCATAAATGTAATCTATCTATACACGAGACACTCACAGCTTATTAAGATCCAGTTCTCTGGCCTTTCACCACAGGCAACCGGCACTCTGTACAGATCCAGTCCCCAGGGAAAATGTGAAGAACAAAATGCACTTCTGAAATATAATACCTACTCCTCTCTCTCTCTCTCTCTCTCTCTCTTTCTCTTCCTCTCTTTCTCCCTCTCTCCCTCCCTCTCTTTCCCCCCTTCCTGAGCGCTCAGTCTCCTTTCACCAATTCCATTTACAGCTTCCATTGTGAGGTTTTTTTTTCTCTACTTCAGTCATTTCAGGAAGTCATTCAGAAGGCAAGGAGCCGGAGAGTTGTGATGTATCTTTGTTCTTAAGAATCAGCTAAATTTGATTTTAAAACTTGGGTCACTGTAATCCCTATAATAAACAGTCCTGTCATGATGCAACCAGCAGAGCTTACTTTATTTTTTCACAAGTTTGCCTTTAATGGTGATGCTGAGTTTGGATCATATCATACATAGTAAAAATTGAAGACATTAGTTATTTATCTCCTAAAACTGCTGTTCTAATAGCATGTAGCTTCCCAGTATTAGCAATGCTACAGGGTGAAAGCAATACCTTTGTGTGTGTGTGTGTGTGTGTGTGTGAAACAATTTTTACACTCACACGTCACACACATACATACACACCCGCGCGCACGTGCACAGAGGGGTATGGACTCTACATTTGACTCTATCACGAGCCTTTTTTCTCATCCTGTTTCACTCTGAAGGTCTGAGGTCTACGTGAAACGAAATTCGACCTGTAAAACCTGACATAGTCTCACTGCCGTTTTTACCGTTTCTCAATCCTGTCTGCAAATAAACAATATCGTCCCTGTAGCTTTACAAGTTAAAGATATCCGCCTAATGTTATTTCCAAAGTTCTGTTTCTGTCTGAGATCAGGAAAGAATAAAATCAAAGGAAAATATGAATGCTGCCCATGTTTGTCGTGAAATTAAGACCAGTTTGATTAAACATGTAAGGATGTGCTCTTACGAGGTACACGTTTTTCATTGCAGCAAAATGCTTTTGCAGTCTAGTAGCTAAAAATCCAGCGCCTAAAATTTACTTATGTTTTCTGCAGAGGGTACTGTTCTTGGCAGCCGTCAGTTGTATATCGATTGTGTTCCACCCGCTGTAATCTGTAAAATGATATAAAACATCGAGTTGGCTGCTCATTGCCACTATCATAAATCTCGTTAAAGTCTCATTTTACTTATATGAAACGTTGGGCTGGCACCACATGGCCAGAAAGCGGCCGACACATTTTTTGTTCTTAAATTTTCACCTGCCATCTCTCTGCCCGGGTGACTGATATATTAGTCCTTGAAAATTTTCATGACAAGTTTTTCCTAAAAAAGATAAAGATACTTTCATCAAATCCTCTTTCACAAGTTAACCTCCTTATTTTCTGTTTCAGTTTAGACTTAAGTGAAAAAGGATCACAAGTCTGTGAAGAATGGAGACTCGCTGGAATCGATTACTTAGGAGCTCCCGGCACTTTGCAAAAGAAATGTACCTCAGTATAAACTTTCCTTGCGTTTTGGATGCTGATGTTATGGATTGTGAATATTTAAAAAAAATCGACCACGTCTCTTAAGTGCTGACAGAGAGAGAGAACATTATGCGCAAAGGATCAGGTGTGAATGGGGAAGTGTAAGCTCAATACATCAGGAAGAAACAGGTTGCAACAGATGAGACAAAATGGTAAACCAGCCAATGCAGCAGTACTACGTATTTGTGATGGATGCAGTGCAGCGAGCAAATCGTTCAATATCCTATCGTTACTGAATCAGGACTACATCGCTGCCATTAAATATTAAAAACTCGCGCCGTAAGAATCGGTTTCAGGCTATTACATGTTCATCAGTACTGTCATTCCATCGCTCCTTGAATCGCAACATATACCACAGTGGCGATACTGGACAAACCTAGTTTTGTGTGCAAGGCAGTTAGCTACAGCTACTGAGATTTGTTCCGAAAAAATAAATCAGTTTAAATCCATCTCTAAAAACTAAATGAGGGAAATGTGTACACACATAGATGACAAGCGAGTGACAATCGGATGAATATATCTAAAACGTCTGAGCTGGAAAAAGATGAGCCCACTACTTGAACTTTATCTGAAATTATCAGACAACCCAGATGCTTTAGATGTCATCTTTGAATTGGACTTGCGCCAAAATTCATGGTGAAAATATATTCTTTTGTTGGAGCGTGAAGAAGGCAAGCGATCACCTTGGGTCTCTGACCGTGGTGCTGAAAGGACAGTTCCAATGCCACGGGCATTTACCGGGGAAGCATCATTAAAACGTTCATTCATCTGCTCGCTATGTGAATTGTTTGCTGCGAATGCAACACTGGAAGGAAAGTATCGTCGGCTGAACTGTTCCTAACGTCTCGAATCGTACTGCCTACAGTATCCCTTTAGACTTAAGCAAGGTGGACAACGGGCTTTGGAGGCGTATTCGCACTTTCTCAGTTCAAAAGCGAGCACATGTCTACACCTCCTAATCAAACCGTCAGATTTGCAATATATGAATAAGCATCACATAGTCATGTCACTAGAAGTGTGAGTACCACCAGCATTTTCAAAATGCGAATAGCAACCACTCAATCAACGTCACAAAGCACCTCCATCTTAATCCGTGAAATATACCCCGACTTTACCTGAGTGATACAGAGGGACAAGCGCTTCCTCTCCCGCGAGCCAGTCACTGTCTCGCTCCGAAATCTTGCTCCTTCGCCGTGATAAATGTCCCTATAAGCAGAGGCAAAGTTACGCGATATAATAACGAAACTTGGAGGTCATAACAGCATAAAACATTAGTCACCTTAGGTTTGGATGCATTTATCTCCCGATGGTTACAACAAATTTCTAGGAAAAATAATATTTAAAAATGGTCTAGCAAGCGACACATACATGAAGCGATGGGGAACATTTGATACACAGCCAGTTTGCAGACTTTTAGCGCATACCAAAATGGCAATAAAATAATTTGCACAAATTCCATGTCAATGATGATGTTAAACGGATTACTTTAGATATGACCAACCGAAAATTGCCGCTCTTCAGCATGTCTGTATCTGTCCACCGTCAAGATGCAAGGAACAGTTTGAAGTGAAGCCGCCTGGATGTTAGCGATCCGACTTGGACAGTGTTCTCTCAACCAATGAGATGTTTAGATCGTACATGATTTATACAGCGTGTTGCAGACTCTGGGAGCCATTTAGCCCCGTAATCAGCATCAATCAAGGAGGTTTGTTCCCACTTTCTGCAAAGCGAGCAGAATATAGACACACACTTTGACAGAGTAACCAGGGGACAAATCAGAGCTCGTATCTGTCGCCGCTAAGCTAACAGCCACTCTTAAGGAAGTAAGAGGCAAAAGACGAATGTCTGCCGTTCGAGAGGTTTCTGAACGCGTCGTTAAACCACTATTTCTCATTAAATGGGAAAAACGTGTGTGTAAGCCTTCAAAGCCTGTACTGCTGTGTCCAGTAACAACTAACAACCGCTTTTACATAAAATTCCGTGTGGAAAAACAGGGAAAAAAGGTCTGGCTGTGCACTACACATAGAACTTGGTTACACTAGCCTGTACATTTAAATGACCGTCTACAATCGTCTATAAGGAAAATGAACAGAGTGACATTGAAATCTGAGTGTTATGAAATAGGTAATGCAGACACTCAGCCTTTTGTTACTGTACAGAACACAGTTCTGTTTGCGTCCTCATCCCACTAGGAGACGCACACATGATGATTATTGAAAGGCAATATTTAAAACAAATAGAGGCTCGGGAGTAATTCCAAACCAATCGTCGTTCATTGGCACACCAAGGTCTGTACATGATGTAAGAATCATGGCAACGCATTGATATGAGGAAAACAGAACGACAGTTGGTTACACATTATCCAGGTGACGGGAATAAAAGTTGGATTAAATCAGTATCTCATATCTCAGCTAAAATCATTAGGAGCACATGGAACGGATATGTGACTTTAAGTTTATGACCTGTCCGAGAAGATTTAAGTGGAGAAAATATGGATGTGAGGTTTGACGGTCACAATTATTCTTACTGCCCAGTTACAAGGTCTTACAAAAGGATTTACTTGACTGTAACTTACAGCGTGGAGTTTTTGTTTGGACTTGCTCTTAATGCAACGTTACTGTGGTTGATACACAGCCGGATGCGCAGGCGGAGTTGTTCGGTGGTCTACCTGTCTAACCTAGCTGTGGCAGATTTGCTCTATGTGTGGACACTTCCATTGCTTATCGTTACTTATGCCATGGACGATGTATGGCCTTTTGGTGACGCTACCTGCAAACTTGTGCGTTTCCTTTTCTATACCAGCCTCCATGGCAGTATGGTGTTCCTCACCTGTATTAGCGTCCATCGTTTTTTGGGAGTCCGTTACCCGATTTCGACTATGCGCTTCAGGAGAAAAAATGTCGCGACGCTGGTATCATGCTTTCTGTGGGTGTTAGTCACAATAGAGATATTCCCTGTGTTATTCTATGTCCACTCTGGGTTTATTAACAATATGACAGTGTGTTTCGATATTACAAGTCCGGGACACTTCAAACAATATTTTCCTTATGGAATGTTCCTGACCATAGTGGGATTTCTCATTCCTTTTCTTATCATTCTGATATGCAATTGTTCAATGATGAGAACGCTGTCAAGGAGAAACGGTGAAAGTGCACGAGTGGGCAGTGCGATGCGCTCCCAATCAGTACGCACTCTAAGAGCAGTGTGTCTGCTCTTTGTAATGTGCTTTGGCCCTTACCACATCACGCGAACCATCTACCTGTTTGTTCGCGTCTACCTGCCGTGGCACTGTGAAGTTCTCAACTTGTCTATGTTGTGCTACAAGATCTGGCGGCCTTTGGTAAGCTTTAATTGCTGTGCCAACCCCATCTTGTATTTTCTGACTTCCAACAGAAGACGCCGACAGCTTTGGGAGTTTTTGCGACGGAGAAAAGTTCATCCGCAGGTGTGGACATTGAAGCCGAATGCGGATCTCACCGACCAGACTGGGAGTGACTAGGTTGATCAGTAACTGACGAAAGAATGAGACGGTCTGGCGCACACCTAGATGTTTGTAGTATGCCTTGAAAAAACACAAAGCTAGAAAAGACGAAAGTCATCAAATTCTGTGTATATTAATTTTAATATGGCGAGTAGACCTCTGTTTCCCACCTTGTTTCGTCGCTTTCAATAAATAAATGGTGTATTAAACAAATAGCGAATAATCTTTCAAAAACCATGCTGCAGGACTCAAACAAATGTTGAACGCAACAGGGATAAATAGGAAGCCAGGCTTACTGATAGTGCAGACTGGAGATTTATGCCTAAAATTAGGCCCACACGCATATTTGATGGTTTGTCAGCAAGTAGGACTTAAGCTGCGCTTAACCGAACGCGAAATTTCGCTCCGCTTTCCTCGCGTGGGTTTGACCACTTGCCCGAAAAATGAATAAGCCAGTTTCGCCCCACGTCACAGCAAGCATTTTTGATTACACCAATCGGGTGCAAGTAGGTCTAACTGCGGACGCACAGTACTACACGACACGCCTACTACGGTTATGGTTAGGGATTTGGTTGTGTGAGAATACAGAAAGTTATTTCAGGGGGTGTGTCGTGTGCGGAAGTGGGCGTGTCAGGTAGTAAAGTGGGTGTGTCGTGTAGTCTGCGAGACTGCAGATAGACCCCTCGCCTTCTCGATCGCGCGTGGCTTCTAGCCCTACTTAAAGGTGAAATTTTTGGTCGAGATGAACATTTTTTATCTGAGCAAATGCTCAGTACTCTGATTTCGCCCATTTCGCATCGCTTGCAGTGTTGCCGCGATAAACCCCGACCATTCTCCTCCTGCCAATGACTTTTCATGCATTCGCGTCCCTTGTAAATTTCGCCTCGCGTTCGGTTAAAACGCAGCTAACACACAATATTCGCGTGCATAATTAGAAATAAGTGGCCAGAAATTCCATTACGTAAAGTTTCCGTCTCATATGAAAAATAAATGCAAATGTGAAAAACAATATTAAATAAATACTTAAATAATGACATAAAATGAACGATGGGACCTGTAACAAGATTACAATAATGGTTCAAGAATAAAATACAAAGCTGAATAATTATTTCTGAAAACTATGTACAGATGTGCAAAAGGTTCAGAAGAAATGAGAAAAGTTCCAAAATAAACTACTTTAATTCAGTCATTTACTCTTCTTATTTCTTCCTCTTACAAACTACCTCAATATTCCACTTTCTCCTTACAATCTGAGTGACACCAGCTCCGACAGAGGCAGCAGGAATTGATTAAACCAGCAGTATTAGCTAGCCAGCCCGCTAACATAATATTATGTTTTTGTATGATTACCACTGACATAATACAATATATCACACACACACACACACACACACACACACACACACACACACACACACACAAATTTCAAGTTCTCTTGTGGGACACTTGAAGCGCTCTTGGGGGCCCTCTGGTGACCAACGGGCCCCTAAGCAGGCGCTTAGTTCGCTTATGTGTCGGGCCAGCTCTGCTTACACTGGGTAAAGAAAACTATGCAATATTAAAATGTACATACATAAATATACACTGTATGTTTTGAAGATTTTATTATCACAAATGTAGACTGCATCAGTTAGCAGCAGCACAGGAGAAGAACGTGTCCTACTGCCGATGGCAGATCAGACTAAGTGGCGAATCATTTCCTCTTCCTGTTTTCAGCATATTGAACCCTGCAGTGAGGAAAAAGTGACATAAAATGGTTAGTTATGTGTTAGGAGGAAAAGGAACAAGGAGGAATAAATGATTTTCCCCAAATATATATATATATATAAAAAAAGCCTCACAAAACCAAGTTGTATACAGTGAATTTTCTATTAACTGTCATTTTTCAAACTCACAACAATGCAAGGACACAGAAACAAGTTTTGTACAGTTATCTCAGTGTGTGTTTTTCTTATCCCCCAAAGTTGAAATAAACCAATGAACAACAAAAAAAAAAGGACACTTGCCTTCACTGAAGTCTCACTGAGCATTAGGACTGAATGGAGAGGTACCAGTTTACCAGGAAGGGAGAAGTCACTTTAACAGACTCCTATTTGCTAATGAAGACAGCTGGGTGTAGTAGTTGTCTGGAAGCTATTTACAGGGAGAAAGGACAAAGATCAAACCATTCCAATCCAATCAAAGAATAGCAATCAACACCTATTTAGTACACTTTCGATCCCTTCTTTCATGGTTGAATGTGCACCTGAGCACCAAGTCTGGAGAGATAGCGGTTCCGTAGCTCAAACGGAGTTCTCTTGTAAGCTGATCCCGTCTCATACTCCTTTCTGAGCCTTGTACTTTGTGCTTCACTGAGAAAACAACGCACACAAATGGAAACTTTTGGTCAGTACATATGTAAGTGTTCATTTCTAGAAAATTCCATTCCCTAGTGCGTACGTTACAGGAGCACAAAAGTAATAGACTTACATTTCGTTACCTTGTGCAGTAAACAAAAAGTTAGAAAATACCATCACCCAAAGCCAGAACAGAACATGGTTTGCTTTTGCTTTTCCATTACTTGCAGAAGGGGGGGAAACTGATCCATCAACCCTGCATTTTGTTTTATATTACTATACTATACTATATAATACTAAATGACACGCAACACTAAAAAGCTTAGAGCTATTAGATTGACAGATTAGCCAGTTGCTACAGTTTCAGTCTATTGGGGATAAAGTCAATAATCTTTCTGCAGGATGTACACAGGTAAGCATTAGAAAAGACAACACAAACAACCCTTACTGATTTGTCATTCTTCATTTATTCTCTCTCCCAAAGTAGATAAAGTACAAAAAAAAAAAAAAATGAAGTCTGAGCTGAAATGGTACGATCCACTCAGACCTGACCTGATTGTCAAAGGACGTTTTTCTAGGTTCAAAAGACCTAGACCTTCTGCTCTGTGATGACTTTTCTTACCATTTCGTACCACATTCACACAGAAAATGTAAACAGGAACAAACTAAAATCAAACAGTCTCTCTTCTTTTTTTTTTTTTGGCTAAAAATATAAAATAAGAAACAAGAAAAGAAAAATCACATAAAAAGTCACGAGTCATGAAAATAAAAGAGGAAGAGGGACGTTATACTGTTTAACGATATTCCAGTGCATTTCAGTGGAAAAAAAAAAGGGCTGCACTGCAGCATTCACTTTACACATCAAAGAACAATAGTATGGAGATCAAAGCCAGAGTGGTGTGTCCCTATGGGTGAACATTTACCCTTAATAAAAACACTAACCAGCTAGGTCCTGGCCCACTTCAGCTACGTCCAAAAAAAAAAAAAAATACACTCTTTACTACTATAGCACAGTGGTTCTAGATAGTCAATACAGTGACCAGTGACCAGCCAAAGACCAACTGTTCCTAACTGATGTAGTCCAGAGGGGAAAAAAAGGCTTTGTTGTGTTTACTTTGTAAAGAGCCAGAATATATGATGTGTAGGAAAAAAAAAACATTCCTACATTATCCAAAGCAGGCCTCTTATATTTAAAGTCTGACCTAATAAACAAGGCATGCTGATACTCAATACTACTGAAAATCAACAATAAAAAAGTTCAACAACATGAGTCATGGCTTGTGTAACAACGAATTGTTTGTGTCAAGTAAGTGTATATTGACTAGGAAATTCTCTTACCAAACATGTCTCATTAGAATGTGTTACAACAAAAAAACCCACAGGATTTCTTACATGATGTCAATAAATACTCAGTTGTGTTTACTTCACCTGTGCGTGGTTAATGCCTGTGTTGTGTTAAAACCAACACAGATATGGAATGCTAAGAGTACCTTTAGGTTACAATGATAACGCGAAATGACTGAATGCATAAAAAAAGTTGTGGCGAGTTGAGCACAATGTGTGAACGCTGTGTTTACTGTGGATTTGTGCTAAAATCTGAACCGTGAATCTGAAGTGGCTTGATCCAGATAGTAAATGCAATCACATGAGAACAGAAGATTTGCGTGGATGACGAATAGTGACTAATAGTGCATCTAAGGGTCTCTGGTGCCCTACATCTATTTTAGTTCAGTCCTTCTTTCACCTTTAATTCAACTTTCAGAAGAGGACATGAGTGTGAATACTTAGGCGTAAAAACAACACAGAGAGATTCTTCAAAGAGATTAACACTGATCTCGCAACACTTTACAATAAAACCCTGATTTTTAAAAAAAAAAAAAAAGTTTATAAAAGCACCAAAGGTGTCGATGAGGTTTAAAATGAATCGATATTCAGATTTTGAATTAAAAAAAAAAGAAAGAAAATCATTTAAAATAACTCATCCGATTTGTATAAAAGCTATAAGGCCTCTGGTCACCTGCCACACATATACTTTACAACAAAGTGAGCCGAGTGCAAAAGAGGTTTGAAAGACAAGAGTAGTCACATTCCACACTATGCCTAGGACATGCTGGATGAGATGGAGTAATCTGGGCTGATTTACAGCTGTCCTCACAAAAGCAGTGTTCAGGTAAAGTAAATATCCTTCACGAAAGATGAGACCCTCCCAGGTCCACAAAGACCGTTACAAATATCCCTGATGAAAAAAAAATCTTCCATATGTAACAAAAACTTGGCCCATCCTCAAACAATTCTGCGAGTGGTACTTGTGAAGTGAAATCACTGGCAACGTCCCAAAACCATTTACAGACTCTCTCCTCTCCTTTCCCTCAAACACTCACCTTCGTGTCAATTATCACTTAAGAACATTAGGTGATATTCTAATTCTGACTAAATATACATCACGTTTGAGATGAGGGGTGGTTTTTGTTTTGAGGAGAGTTGGAACATTATTACCACATGATAATAATGTTCTCACACTGAGAAGCTTGATAAAAGAGCAGTTCAGAAAAGTACACATGTGAGAAGGATAGTGTTGAAAAAAAGGGGTGGTAAGTGGGAGGAGTCAGCGGTGCAGTGATAGCCCATTGGTGCATGACTGACAACTGATGTTCTTCTGGAGGTGGGACAAGCTTCTGAGGTGAGAAGCCCTTACCTGCAACACATTACACAGGGGAACTATTAGAGCAAACAGAGCTAAGACACCCATAAATAGAACCAAACATGCATTACACCTAACACCAATTGAGTCAATGTTCCTTAAGGAAGGATAGGTAAAAGAAAAGCTACTTTCACCCATGCAGTATGTTTTGTCAAGTAGTCACACAGGGAGTGGAGACAAGGAATAAAGGTGACTCATATTCTCACACTCACACTCAGACAGAGCCGAGTAAAGGTTAAAGAGATGGGTAAAGCTCCAGCTATTTGCCATGGAGCACATGCAGAGTTTTAACAGTTTGTTCAAACTGAGTCAAGGACATATCTACTTCATTTTCTAGAGCAAAGCGCATCTTTCCCGACCACCTGAGCTTTCCTCGTAACTTTTGAATTTACGAAATGGATGTCACATGACTGCCAAACCACATGATTGCCTCCAGCTTGGTATGGACACAAGCCAATTCAATGCAAGTCCAATGTGGCACGACAGTCAGGCTTGAGGGTCAAGGGGTCAAATGTCATTGTGTGTGCTTACTCCGAATCAGAGGAAGAGCTCTTCAGGAGTCTGGCCCTTACTGAAGCAGATAGGTTCAGTTCTCCCCCTGAGAAAGAGAGAAGAGAATGTGAGGGTAATTACAAAGGATTTCGAGAGTATAGGGAAAAGTATACGACAGTGACAGCCAGTCAATAGATCTGGTTACTATAGCACTTACCTCTGAAATAATCCACAAGGTAGAGCAATATTACAGCCAGCAACGCAACTGCACATAGGAAGGGAGAATGAAAAAGAGAGCGTTCACATAAAACATAGACACACACCGAAACACTATGTTTCAAAAATATTCGGGTTGTTATGCAGTGGTTCTCCTTCCTCACAAACTCTGGAAAACTGAGCAGTTGTTTTCATTACAGAAACACTAACACGCACGAGAGAAAGGACCAGGAAGGGGCTACTCACGGCAAATGCAGGCACAGAAGAAGACTTCCAGGAAGAGGTAACCTTTGTTGTCCAGAATAGCTCCAGCTGCCATGGCGATAAGAGCTAAGCCCAGGTTCTGGATGGACTGCATGCTGTGTAGAAAAACACGAGTGGAGTAATGGATGAGAAAAAGAAAGAAGGGGAGATGAAAGAAAAGAGAATCAGAGGGATCATAAGTGGTCTTTACCGTCACACACAGGACATGCTAAAAGGTACAGTCACGTACAGTACATGCTAAAAGGTACAGTCACGTACAGTACATGCTAAAAGGTACAGTCACAAACAGTACATGCTAAAATGTAGAGTCACTTACAATCCATATGCAGTGCCAAGTTGATGCTCAGGCACAACAAAAGCCACCATTGGCCAGAGAGCACAGGCCAACAGAGAGTAAGACAGACCCATCAGAGACTGTGGAGTAGAGACCCGCCACAACAAGGTCAGAGAGGAGTCACACACGTACAGAAAAGTAACCTGGTCCAAGACTGGTTCTTTAAGCACAAAGACTAACTTCACAAGCACGTCTAGACCTGAAAAGGTTTGATACATTCACACGCGCAAAAAAAAACAAACAAACAAAAAAAACCCAACCATTTTGTCAAAACGCTGCATATTTTGCTCAATACGTGAAATTTGTTCGCTCCCTGGCGAACGAAATTTTTTTAATTTGTAGAGACGGAAATTTAAGGAGAGGTTACCATAGCAATCCAGGGGTTCCAGAAGGTGAAGGCAAGCATCATGTGGGAAATTAGCGTCGTTACGACAGCACACAGCACCCACATAATATTCTTGCCTGTCTTATCCACCATCAGACCAAACAGAGGAGACGCAGGAGCGGAGATGATGTAGACAATACTGAGAGAGGAAGGGAGGAAGAAAGAGGGAGAGAAGCACATTTATCTTTCAAGACTTTTGACTGACATGCACAGTCAGACAACGCTATGCTTCTTATTGTTATAAATAAAATGTATATTTGTGAAGTTCTTATATTACCTATTAACTGCGCTTGCCTGGGCGGGACTGAAGTCAAATTTTTCTATAAAGAAAACTCTGAAAAAGAAAGGAAGAGGATGATGAAAGCGTAAGACATTTGGAAAGCTTCACAGAAGAACACACATATCGCGCTCCCATAAAGTTACCCAGAGAAGCTGAAGCTATGGCATGAGCTGAAGAATTGTTACCATGGAGAAAGAAGAATGTTAAGTGGCACACGCACGACTGAAAACCTTTTTGTAATTCACATACCTTTTTATCTCTCTATCTCTTGATTTCAGTCCAACAAGGTGAATGTTTGCGTATGACACAGAAACCTTTTCCTGCTAGCATTGTGTTGACCACAAATGTTTGCTGGAGTGAGTATGTAGTCAAATACATTTAAAGTGACATGTCACGTTGTCGATTCTCATATCAAATAACAACAGCCAGTTCAGACCGTATATCTAAAGTCAATGCCTCTCAATGTTTATGAAAAACATCTGACACAAAAGCCAGAGATTTTCTGTTTTCAAAATTGCCTGTCATTGTAAGGTACTTTGTCACTCTGCTGATGTCACCTGACACAGAGACTACTCAGATAACCTAGCGACAGAGAACTGAAAATATTCATTTTCCATTGATCTAAGAAATGTTTATTTGGCCAGCCTCTTCATTTAGGGGAGAAAAATATAGAGAAGAGTATGGTTGCGAAGCAATCCTGTAATTTTTTTTTTTGTGAACACCACAAGATCTTTGATTAGACCTTTTTTTGGCTCTTACTGACAGGAAAACATGCATTGCTACATCTGTATGACAACACCCTGTCTCCTTATTTTTAGCATTCCTCTGTTTTTCATTCACATTCTCTTTCTTCTTGAAATTATACAGCACTGATCTCTATTTGCATGTGTCAGAACTGATTCAGCACTGAAAGAAAAGAGGGCTCCTAACACTCCAAGAGATATTTATATACAAAAATATAAATTTAGTTTGTAAAAGCAAATTTTGTGGGATTTTTTTTTTCCTTTTCATGGACAATTTCCTTTTCCTCTTCATAGACAATGAAGAATATTAACCGTAAGTTTGGGAATCGTTTAGGGCAGAACGTTGAACAATATAATTTAATTATTTGTTGTAGTTAAGTAAGAAGTGCGTGATTGTGTGTGTACTCACTGGCCAAGGCCGATGAAAGGGAAGATGGCGACATAGTATCCCACACAAATGATGAAGATGAGCCATAGCTGAAGGGGGAAGTCTTTGACATCTGTGAGTTTGATCACTTCCCCTACACAGACACACACACACACACACACACACACACACACAAACATACACATGTGGTGAGGAAGTGCGTTATATAGAGGACCCATTGCCAACATGCTGGTTAAATGCTTAAGTGGTTTCCCAAGAAGATCATATGAGAGAAGCCACAAAATCTGCTGAAGAGTGGCAGTGAGCTCTCCAATCTGATCTGCTGACTCACAGAGTACAACACAGTCCTGCTGCAGACACTAACACGGTTTATGTATAAATCCATAACGACCACTGTGGTACACAAGAGACAAAGACAGACAGCACTGTCTCACAGACACTGTTTCACTTCATACTGTTCGCTTACTGAAACGACGCATGTACGAACGCATATATGGTACTGAAATGACGCATGTACGAACGCATATATGGTACTGAAATGACGCATGTGCAAACGCATATATGGTACTGAAACGAGGCAAGTACGAACGCATATATGGTACTGAAATGACGCATGTGCGAACGCATATATGGTACTGAAACGAGGCATGTACGAACGCATATATGGTACTGAAACGACGCATGTACGAACGCATATATGGTACACTGAACAGCACGCCCAAATCCACACTGAAAAGCATGACCAAATCCACATCTGAGAATGTAAATAAACATCGGCTGACGGACATTACAATCGCAACTTTGCAGTCTGGTTACAATGACTGAAGCATCGTCACAGGTAACAGGCCAGACTCTGTGCAGAGGAGGAGATTCCTGCAGAAACTCACCAGTCTTTCCTTGTTCCTTGTTGAGTATGCGCTCAGCTCTTCTATCCAGGTAACCCAAGACCAGGGCACATATCAGCGAGAACACGCAGGTGGAGGCAGCTGAGACAAAGGAAAAAGCACATTCATTTCAGAAGCACTTCATTTCGCTACTTAGTTGCACATGCAGTTACATATAAATATGGTGCTTTCAGAAATTACACAAGCCTTGGGGGTTTTTTTTTATCCATATTTTGACATATCGTGAAGCCCATCTGAAGTTTTGTTAGTTATCTACCTAACATTCTGGACCTGTTCTGACATGGGATATAAAAGAAACACAAGACAGGTATCTCGAGTTAGGAAGAACTTTCCTCCTTTGCTATGCCACCGTCAACTGATAACAGGTTCACCAAGTTAGGAATGAACTGACTCACTTGAATATGGGTACTACAGTTGGGAATACACGTCAGGGCAGAGACTCTGCCATGACAACCAGAGGAACCCGTACTCAGAACTCTGTGATAAACTTGGCAGTGAGCAGAGATTTGGAATGGTTCTTATAAAAATATTCCAAGATATCTGATGTACCGATGAGTTCATGAATTCACGCACCACAAACATCTCTGAAAATACACACCATCATCTACAACTTACACCATTAACATGTCCACTACGCACTTATGTTTTCAACTATATCTTTTTCATTTGTGTGTACTTTCCTCTTTGACATCTATAGAGAGACAACGCACATGAGCTGAGGTCTGTGGTACTGTGGTGACTGAACATTATGAAGAACACGAGAGGTATACGGACAGAAGTGAAAGCAGAAGCTTTGTAAAGTAATGGTTAGCTTCTCATTTGAGCTCAAACTGGTTCCTTCCTCCGGACCAGAAACTGAAGAAGGTTTTGTGGTTTGTAATGGACTCAGAAAACATGTTAAGAGTCGGCTGGTGTTGCGCGGTGTCATGTTTCAGAGAGCGTCTCTCTGCTGCAGATCTAGACGTTGTAACCGTAGACTCAGACATGTACTGATATTTTCACTCTCAGATTGGCTTCTCCAAAACATGCCCTTAGCATGCAACTGGTTTTAAGTGTTCTTTTAATAGTTACTCAACAGCACATTTACTGGGAACACCCTTCTTTGTCAAAGGAATAGCTTCCTCATAGTGAGAACAGATGAACAGGGGCAAATTAATTATCCTTGCAGAGTTGAGGGGAGGAGGGGGGGTTCATAGGTCATCATATTCTCTCCATCATTTTTACCTACCAATCATGAGTGAGACTCCCAGCGTTGAGGGTCCTGTGGAGCCAATCAGATCCTTGATCCTACTATACACATGGCTCATGACATTCATATTCACTGTGCTACCCTGAGGGAGGAAGGAGGGAGGAACACGGAATAAAGTTACCTCACCGTATAATTATTCGTGCCGGTGCTCAACATGCAAGGTGGCGCTTCACCGGTTCATTGCCGGTTCTTACCAGTCTAGCCATGCTAAGCTGCAAACCAAACACCAGGTTCAGCTCTTTTCCTTTAAACCAGTTCACTGCATACGTGTTCTGGGCCACAGCGAGAGACTCTCCTCCGATCCTGCTCGAATAGAGAATAAAAGCACAGAAAGTGGGAGGAGAGCTAACCTTTCTGGCTGGTTCCTATTTATAGCAGAGGAAGCAAAAGATGTAGGATTGCTGCGTCATTAACGAAACCACAACAACAAGAACAAAAAAAAAACTAAGCTTTTTATGAGAAACGAGTATACCTTACCCAAACACGAAGCGCCCTAACTCCATCAACCAGAAATGATTCACCAGAGCCCCAGCGGCGAATATTACCTGCGAAACACGGCACTGCGATATTAGACGTCATCAAATAGCTCAGTGGTTTAAATTAATCAGTAAGAGGCTACGGAAATAAGCAGGTGCCTTTCGAGTGTTTACATCCACATCCGCAGTTACCCCCTGCTGGTAAATAATGTTTTACAGATTTAGATTAGCTTTTCCTGTGCAATGCAAACTAATGCTCCACAACCAGTAATAATCTCTTACTGTTGACTAAATCCCATAGACTGCAGAGTCACAAGGTTGTTTCTCAGAGTACCTTCAGTTTACCAAAGTCCTCATGTACACAAACACGCACAACGACAGAACACGGAATTACCGGGATGCAAACACGTTATGTGTGCTTACCTGTCCACCACACACGAAGAGGGAAAAGATGATTGTCCCAAGCCTGAAAGAATTTGAAGGGGGGGGGGGATTACCTTTCAAAAATAAGTTTTTTTTAAATATTAGCACAGGTTAATCAATGTTTACTTGTATCTGCTGGTGACTGGGACATGAAGTCACTAAATTAATGCAAACACATGATGACAAGCACAGTGGTAAATTTTCATTTAACATAAAGCAGGACTATACATTCAAAGAATGAACTCTTTTCACTTTTACCCACAATGAGGGTTTTACCCTTTGTTCAGTGCTTGACAAATTAAGAATGCTATCAATGGTCGAAACCGTGCTTATTTTTCCCACATTAGAGAGTAATGCAGGTACTTTGAGCAGACTCCCAGACTGCACGTATATTTTGCTGGCAGACAGCATTGTCAAAAAATTTGTTGCAGGCGGTGACGTGACATTACACTGCATACACTGGAAGTATGGTTCACTGTTTCAATGCCATTTAACATCAGTATATTTCACTGGCCACAAAAAAAAGTAAAGAACACACACCTCCGCTCTATTCTGTACGTAATGGAGAGGCTGGTGTCATCTTATTTTATCAAAATTTATGTAGTTGTCATTAGTTACCCACCTAATGCCAAACACTCTGTCTATGAGAAATCCTCCCAGGAAACACAGCACAACATTGGGCCAAGAGTACCATGCATACAGCTGCATGAATTTGGAGGTAGTTAACCGCATATCCTGATATAAACACACAGAGAGAGAGAGAGAGAGAGAGAGAGAGAGAGAATTACTGTTGTATTATACAGGATATTACAGTCGGAAAAGAAGAAAAATGTTTATGTTAACATTTGAAGAAGATTCCCATCCTTCAAAATCCAGTCTTTCCATAAACAGGTGGGAGGGCATCAGTTAAGAGAAAACTCAGAAAAATTCTGTTTCTCCCTCAGAAAAACGAGGAGATTTTTCTCTGCCTCAATCTGTCTTTGTTCCTCTGTTTGCTGAATTTTACCATGTTTGCTGTGAACATGAGGCTACATAAGGACACGGTGCTGCCGTTAACTAGGTCATTCCTTCCTGCACAGCACATTTGCAAGTGTTACATTCACTGTCACTGAGAGTATTTATTCAATCCCCAGTGATGAATGTGAACTATATGGATGCTTTTTCAGTGTTAGTAAAGAAAAAAAAAAAATCAACTCTCACCAGAGTTGGGGAAAATTATAAAAGCAGTGAGGAACTCCGCAGAAACTACAAGGCTGTAGATGTTAGTGGAAGTAAATTCTCATATGAACTCACTACAGAAGGAAACAACACCCAAAATTTGCTATTGTGCATAGGAGTCCATCTCACTGTTGGAACATTGTGTGTTTTGGACTATTAGCAAAGGCTTAACAACACTGTGAGATCTGTTCAGTAAAATATACTGCCTTTGAAAGCAGAGTCAACCAGAGAGTTAACTGATGGCCTGAAAGGGAATGACTGACACATGACTAGCAAGATACCTGACCAACCCGGACGCTCACCTGTATGACTTGAGTTTGAAGAGCGGCAGGATTGTCGTAACAAAAGTAACTACCTAGGATAAAGAAGAGTGAAGAGAGTGTAAAGAACACAACGGTTCTACAGAGAACTTTGACAAATTCAACCAACAACTTATCTTGTAAAATTGTAAACATCCCCCGTCTGTCTAAGAAGGATTCGCCTAAACCATCTGATACGTCAAATTTCAAAGAATTTACGTTACACTATGAAACTTAGAACACATTTTAACAATGAGCCATTAGAAAGTCATGACTGACATATTTAAATGAACTTTCAACTGCAGTTTTGTCAAATTACTCACCAAACCCCAAGAAACACATAAAGATAAGGACCACGATACGGTGTCCCAGACTACTTGGGTCACGAATATCGCATTTTTTTCCTCTGTTGCCTCTGTCATTTTGTGGGCCGGAGTGGTAGTCGTTTTCATTGATCAAATTTTGTTGTTCCTCTCTCTCCGCCATCTTCAAATGTTTTAGGATGAGACCTGGATGAGCAGGAGGAAGGCAGAAACAGTAAACCTAACTGTGGTTGGACGAACGACTAAAACGAATTATCAAAATAAAAGACATAGAGTAGAGTAAGCGTACTCCTTATTGACCAGTTCAGGGGATTTTTTTTAATGAATCACTAATTCACAAAATAAGACTATTATTGCTCTATGTAAAATTAATAGGGAATCGTCGCTCTTTTTCTTGTGTTTTTTGGCATTTAGACAATCCTGAAGCCATCGGCGTCAAAAGACTTTTAGTTCGAAAAAACTACTTATTTGTTTGAGCTGAGTACGGCTAGATTCATCGGAAGTGGTTAACAAAGTCATGTGATGAGCCATAAAACTTGTTGTTGATCAATGTCATGTTGTTATTATTATTATTATTATTATTATCATCATCATTATTAATTGTAATGTTATCGAATACGAAGTTTTCTTCGCGTTTTATGGGAGTTTTGAGATATCTGTCCCACCATAATTCACAAACTGAAGGCTAAAAGTGGATAAACGCTTTTGAATGAAAATAAGTAACAGAAATCATTCAAATTTGTTGCTGTTTTCGCTTTATGTAAAAGTATGTCCACTTTTGTAAAGAAAGCAGGTAAACAGGCAGTTGGAATTCAACAAATGTGACGCAAGGGGGAAAGCAGACTTTGAATTTCATTCTCGGCATAGCGAATTAAGCAGACCTCAACATGCATTCGAACTACAGTTAAAATACAATAGCGTCGGTCCTGTCGAGATGTCACTAAACAAACATAGCTCAGCTGCTACACAGAGTTCTTCCAAAGGTTTTCAGTAAAGACAACACAGACATAGCTGTCTTGCAGGAAACGGGAGTCATAGGTGTGGATTTGTTTCGTACAATAAAGTACAACAGCGGCTGGGAGAAGAAATAGGAAAAAAAAGACCTCTGTTGTCAACCATTAGGGGCGCCACTTGAGCGATGACAAGATACAGTCTGCTAACTTCTCTATGTGCAATGCTTATTGTAATTAGACTGTCGACTATTACTGTTAAAGAACTTAAAAGTATATTCAATTCTACACACACACACACACACACACACATATATATATGTATATGTATATGTATATGTATATGTATATATGTGTGTGTATATATATATATACACACACACACACACACACACACACATACATACAGTATATATTATACATATATTGTATACATATATGCATTGTAATTTTTTACTTTGCATTAGTTTTATGCTTTATTTAGAGTTTGTGTTTGTTTCATACTTGTTAGGCAGCCTTCATGGTTTAACTGGCTTCATCACTATGGCAAGAACTATGGGCTATGACTGTCATTTATGCCACATAATGTCACTCTCACCCACATAATCAAACATCATCAACACGTCAAATAAATCAAATAAGCTCCATGATTAAAACAGGTTTCTCTAGAGTTAGATCATGTGCGGAGGATTAAAGATTATATATCCTCAGGTTTCATTCCACACTGGAAGACGGTGTGTTTTGAATTATGTTCATGATCTCTTTGTAATGTTAGTCCGAATATAAACTACAGCTGCACAGGTGTTACATTTGGTTTGCTGCAGGGTTCATTGAGGTGGTATTTGTATTTTTGAAGTCAGTATTAGAAATTTTGAGTGCAACAAAAGGGCAAGACAATGACAATCAAAGCGAAAGTAGAATGCACTGAGCCACATTCTAAACCACATGAAAAACAACCTGACAATGGTATAAACCAGGAGTTTAAATCTAAAATACACTGGCTCTTGACTCACTACTCATATACAGGAAAAAGTCATCCAGTATGTGAGTTCTACTGTGAAGGGGGGACTTAGAACCGTATGAGTAACTGACATGATAAGAGAAAATTTTGTAAAATTAAAACAGAAATTATGCTCAGTCTGATTTCCAGAAAGAGTCTGAATTTCTTGATTTAACTTACATGTAGCTCCTTCAGAATGTTAATCTAATAAGTTGTAGCCAAGTAGATAACACCAACACACATATGGATTACAGTGGTAAAACCAAATTCTGTAGGAAATATCATTGCCGCAAACATGCAAAACCGGACATTAACATTTCATAACAGTTTGCTTCTCAAATAAACAGAGAGAGAGAGACAGAGAGAGAGAGAGACAGCTCTATATACAAGAACTATTACACACTTGTAAAATCAATGATGTGACAACATACACAACCACCCTCTGTCTACTCTCAAAACTCTATATAAGTCATTCAAGCCATACAACTCCCACAGCAATTATGTCGTTACTACTGACTCTCAGACAGTAAGCGTTTGTTTATGTCAGCGTGTAGCTGACAGCACAGCACATCCTGCAAATGACAATCAGTCCGCGATCCCCTTAGCTGAGTTTTATTCAAGTTCACAAGGCTTAAAGTCTCTGCACACGTGTAAGTGCTTCCAAAGAGGGATGACATTCTTCGGACATGATTTCTTAGGATGGTAGCTTTTTGCTGGGACACATCTGTAGAATTCCCTCAAGATGTTAGGGCGTGGTACGTCTCTTTAAGATCAGTCACACCAGAACTCAGTCAGCTCCGGTGACTGTATATTTGGGACGGTATCCACAGATAAAGGGTGTGCAGACAAAGCCAGGGCATTTTCACGATCTCAAAAATCCTCAGGTCGGTGGCTGAACTCCGATTTTAGATCTGTGATGAAGGAAGCATAATCTTCATATGTCTCATCAGTCACGCTATGTTAGTCAATCAGCTCCATCAGGCTTGTGAAGTACATTACGTTTCCTGTAAAAAGAGGAGCACAGCAAATTAGCTCCAGTATTGGGAAATAACATGAGCATTGGGCAGCATTAATGATGAAAAAACACAATACTTGCAAAACGACTTGAGCTTGTTAGTTACCTGATGATATGTGACATTGCAGGAGGTCAAATGGTGAGTTGAAATGCCCTCACAATGTCAGAAAACTCCTTGATGAGGTGATCTTTTCCTTGCAGCTGCAAATTAAGCTGAGTTCAGTGATGTCAGCCTGAAGCCTAAACCTGTGAGCCACTTTTTTGCCCTCTTGCCTTGCTCTTTTTCACTAGCAGTTTTTTCTGGATTTAATTAAAGGAAGCAAAAAAAAAAAAAAAGCCAGCTCTCAAAAATGTCAGTTTTTGTGGAAGAAATGAGCTTACTGATAGGTAAACTAAGTCTCAAAGAAGTCCTCAGATAAATTAATACAACCATAGCTATGACTACAACTACTATGTTCTCAAAATGACTAAATGTGTGTAATTTACAAATAGGGTAAATATCGTTAATAATTTCTGACTGCTATTTTCTGTGATTATACATTTATGGTATAGACTGCACTATACATTACAAATGACTGTGGAGGGCTATGTTTTCAGTCACGTTCACAAAATGACATGTCTTTTTTTAACCTTTATTCATTCTTCCTGAAAGCATGGGTTCCGTCTGTGGTTGTGACATAACCTTGAACCAGAGGTTCATAACTATTGCATAACTATTGCTAAATATGTTTGTATATACCTATATATAACTATATACGTATAACTATTCTTATAATCAAAATTAACTTAATTTTCTGAGGCTTGATTATCATCCTCACTTTGTTTTGACTCTGAATCCGGGGGCTTCTGAAGCCCAGTAATCTCATAGAACCTCTTTCTGAACGGCCGACAGAGGAAAAAATAGATCAGTGGGTCTAGGCAGACGTTAGTACAAGCAAGGAACAAGGTCAAATGTTTTGCAACTTCTAGTGATACTTGTAAACATGTCACGTTTTTCTCGACCTGTAGCTTTGTGTAAGGAATTCGTACACTGTGATAAGGAACATAACACACCAGGAACACCAACAAGATCACAAATACCCGGAACTTGACCTCACGTTTCCCCCTCTCATTGTTGCTCTTTGAGTTTTTGTAGGACTCCAGAACCCTTTTTGTAATACAAAAGTAACAGAATACAACCACGGCACACACTGCCCAGAAGAGAACTTTGCTGAAAATAATGACCCCTTCGTGTAATTTCAGTCCAGAATCGCTCTTCATGCGGATGCACAGTTCTCCAGTTTTATTGGCCGGGTCTTGGTTGGTCAGGATCATTGTTGGTAAGGTATTGCTGCACAGAATCATGATCCATATGAAGGCCGACACTGCTCTGCCGAAAACCAAATTCTGAGCCAAGGCGGTCCTACCAGGTGTCACAATTTTGAAGAATCGGTCCAAACTAATGAGTCCCATTAGGGTGACACTAACATTCAGGCCTGAGTAGAAAAACACCTGGGAAAACCGACAGAATAACATCTTGAGTTCCAGCGAAGCACCCCGCATTTCAGTAACGGCCTTTATGGGGAACGTTAGAGTCATTAGGAGGTCAGCAGCGACCAGGTTTTTCAGGTAAATCATGAAGGTGGATTTGGAATTCAGATGGATTGAAATCCAGGCCACTAAAACATTGAGCAAAAGGGCAAAAGGAAAGAGCAGGAGATAAAGAATTGGAATAACCGTGTCTTTGACTCTCTCACTGATGCCACAGTCTTCCAAAGAGGGAATGGTTGTTGTGTTTGAAGACTCCATAACTCTGTAAAATAAATTTACCATATATTTTAGGTACATCTGAATTCATTCATGACATCATGTGGAAAGGGCCGGAAACCATGATGCCATATATGGTTAAGTGGTGACTGTTATTTATGAACCCTTTATAAAATAAAATAAACACACATTTGTGTTCTATGGCTTACATATTATTTACAAAGGGACAAGACCACATTTCTCATGTGAGAAAATGACCATACTGTCCTCAACTACACAAAACACAAAAAGAAGCTCCTGTCTAAAATTTTAGAATACATACATACAGTTTTTACGCGCACGCGCACACACACACACACACACACACACACACACACTCGGTCAAAATGTCCAGTAATAATGCTCATACAAAACGCTGCAAAGACACATGAACACGCTTGACTTCAAGTCGGCAGCAGAGGACTTTGCCGCAATGAAAAAAAGGAGAAAATAATATGCTACCTGGTACCATATAGGCTACATTTGATGCCATGTAGACCTAGTTTTGTTTTGTTTTTTAAATCATGCCACAGATGTTACAGGTTACAGGTGTTTCGTAATATCACATTTTAGCGGCTAATTACTGGGGTTTTGCTTAATCGTTACAATTCATAAAATAGTCAAACATAGGGTTACACGTATAATACTTACGTTACTCTCAAGTGCGATGGAATAAAGAATGCACCAGGATGGACCAAGCTGTTCATGCTCTGTAGTTTTATTTCTCCGTGATGACACTTCCTGCGCTATCTATCATTTGAGGTTTTGTTACCTTTTTTTAGGCTGCGGTTCAAAACGGATGCAGCGCTCAATTCAGAGTTTCAGCTATACGTGGCAGCTCTGTCAAAACAAGCTCGAATATTACCAAACTGCAAATAAATTAGTAGGCTACTATCAAATTTTGTAAGACCGGATAAAGAAACACCGCACAACAAAGACATGTTGCATATTTCGTTGGCTACTTCTTTGCACATTCAATCCTTTGCAAATATATTATGAATATAGAATAGAATAGAATGATCTTTATTGTAATTATACTCAGGGACAATGAAATTTCGCATGGCTTCTCCCAATGCACTTAAAATAAAACAAATAAATAATAAATAAATAAAAGCAGTGCCGAAAAAAAGAGCAGTAATAGCAGTTTAATGCTTACAGAAAACAGTGGTATTAGCAGATGTTCTGCATTTGGGCAGGGTGGCCACAGTGATGGATGCCACAGCTCTTTACACAGTCCTTAATGTGTTTGTGGGGGGGTGTTTCACAGTGTGTGTGTGTGTGCTCACAGTTCCTGTATTCTGTTCTGCAGTTGGGCAGGTAGCAGTGTGATGGAGGTCACAGCTCTGGTAAAGAAGTTGTTCCTCAGTCTATTGGTGTGGGATCTTATTGTCTTGAACCGCTTGCTGCACAGCAGCGGTTCGAACAGGTTGTGGCCGGTCCCTGATGAGGCGGCATTTTAATAGAAAATAACATTGCATCCATGGTGTCCATTTGCGAGATTTCCCCCTACCATAAATTACAAAATAAAACGTCCCACGACATAATTGTATCATCCACAATATTTTTTTCTTTTTTGTATGAGGGCTATTTGTTTGTATACTTCTGTGTCTATTTAAAATACGTAAATTGAAAAAATCAAGCGATCAACCAGTCAGAGATGTGTGTAGTCAAGATCACCTAAACCCAGACCAAGTCGAGACCAAGACCAGAGTTTATCAAGACCGAGACAAGACCAAGACTTTGAGGGGTTGAGGCCAAGTCAAGACCAAGACAGGATGAGACCGAGTCAAGACCAGGACCAGACCAGTGCGAGTCCCACACTGCATGACACACTTACAATAAAATGTGGAATATGCAAACCATAGGCACTTCTCAAATTGACCTGAAAGTACAGATCAAGATTAAGACTTGACCCCCCCTCCCCAAAAAAACACTTTTTTCACATGTAGTCTCTCTTTTCACAAATCTCTGAGAAGTTTTACAACTGTATTTTTATGTTTATTTTAGGGCTGAACGATTTGGGGAAAATATCTAATTGCGATTTTTCTGACAGATATTGTGATTTCGATTTGATTTGCGATATAATTTTTTAAAGTCAAGGTCTAGTTCAATATTCACTGTGTAATAGATTTAAAACATGTGATGGAGCATTACCACATGAGATACCATAAAAATATTAACTGCTCTCTATTCTATATTCTTTCCTTGTGTTGGAGGCAACGAGTGGGGGTCTCGTTTTTATTCAATTAAGAAGACGTGTCTGTAACAGTGGAGTACTTACTGCCAATAACAGAGTTAAAACATGAGTCACCTTTGCATATACTAGACTTCATTATTAGTGTGTGTTAAGCTTTTTTTTTTTTCTTAATAGCCCCTAAATTAATAACACAACAATAGAACCCTATCTCTTACAAATTAAGGCAGGTACTTTAATAATTTTAAATGTATGGAGCATTTGGCTCAAACCTAGGTCAGAGTCGCTTAGGTAAAACCACAAAGACATTAACCCAAGACACTAAAGTTAAAAAAAAAAAAAGTTTCAACATCACATAAAGTGACCCCTGGTGGCATTTAGGTGATCTAACAGTGGGTTCCAAGAACATTATGACGGAGTTGAAGAAACCAAACCACGTGACTTGTTCTGATTTAAACCTCTCACATGCACCATATCTAACCAATTCAGATCAACCACATAGATAAATGTCAATCACCTTTTTTCTGTACCAACAAGACTTTGTGTGTGGATCCTTTGGAAATGGGAAAGGCTGGGGTGGCATTAATGAGCAGACCCACCAGACCCACAAGCTGCCCAAATCAGCTGCTGACTGCATATGTGATTTCAGGTGTCCTAAAATATTGAAATATACTAGTTTATCTTGAACCAAACCATACCAGTCAAGGAACATCTCTTTTTCCCCTATTTCTCTGGAGCTTATATTGACTCTCATTACAATACACAGTAACCAATGGCAGAGATCGTGAACAAAACAAGTCTCACCTGTACCACTTAGGCCAATGCTCACCAATAAGACTGATATGGAATGGTTAAACTTCATAGGAATTAATGTAAAACTAGATATTCTTAGGGATATTAATACCAAACCAGAATCAGTGCATATAATAAAACAAAATGGACAGACAGAATTCAGATATCGTAACAGGTAAAAGTCATACACAGAGACATCGTACTGGACAACATGGACAAGTGGCTCAGTAATGGAGTGAATGCAATACCACACATAGAGGTCACTGACACAGAGTTTTGTAGAGAAGTAAATTAAGACAATGAGACAATGAGGTCATATCAATAATCAGGTGAGGAGGAGTGTAATATTTAATTATACTAACCTTATTATTATTATTATTATTATTATTATTATTATTATTATTATGTAACAATCGAGGAAATGAAAAAATGATCATATAAACAAACTCTGTAGTAACACAGTAACTATCCAGTTAATACTGACACACAGGTGTTTTTTTTTCCAAGAACAATGCATTAAAAAAATGCATGTTCTACTGTACAATATGTAATAACGGTTAACTACATTATGTAGGCAGAAATATCCAGAACAGAATGGTAAGCAAACTTTTGGACAGTATAAGCACTAACATGACATCACACTGATGCTTCTTACGTTCCCCTCCATTCAACATCTCCCAAACTGACAGGATTTAAAAAAAACAAAACAAAAACAAACAAAAACATGTTAGGACAATGAGGTCAAAACGGCTTTTCCGCTATGTACTCAGGCACTTCAGTTCTGAAATATAAGTATATAATGTGCAGTACGTGACCTTTTATTTCTGGGTATTCATATTTTTGTATACTGTACTGTTTTTGAGTAACGCCATTTTTATGGAACATGCCACGATTTTAGGCAGACAGTAAACATCCAGATATTTCTAATTAGTTGGGTGTGTTCTGTTGTACTAATATTGCATGGCTAACTTCTCACCTTTGCATGGTCTACATCATAGCTCCCAACTCAGTTGGTTAGCTGATGTTCAGGAAGTAGAATAATGAGAACATTTATGATGAAGGCATCAGTGAAAAAGCTTATTTGGGTGCTGACATGGTGATGTCCATCTACTGCTGTTATATGTGATAATACTGCAAGCAGGGATGGTCCTGTTTAAGGAATGAAAGTAACATATAGCTGTGCTGATAAGTCACAATAGAATTGTTTTCATTCTCCAACAAGTGTAGTTCAATACATGACCGTCATGATAATTTGCTAATGAGCTGAATAAGGTGTGACCCCTGGGCCAGATCTACGGCACAGAGTCCTGTCAACATCGAAAGGTTTTGTTTCAGTTGAGCATAACAACATCCGATTTCACAAATTTTCATTCAACCATAACGGTGAACATTATCAGTGAAATTACTCATTGTGATGCAGGCTCTGAACAAACACGCGCTGTAACTCACAGAGGAGCATCGAGGCTCAAAGCCAAGCACGCAGAATTCCAATCTTAAAGAGACACAGCACTTTTTTGGGGTTTTACATGCTATGACCCACCTTTTTCAAGTAGTGAACAACTTAACAGTGAGCTGAATTAAACGCTTCACAACAAGGAAAACACTATGCTAGGCAAAACTGTTACTCTCCTGGTCAGTTGAATGCTTTTTCCAATGAGGAAAACAGACAGCAGAAATCGACAGTTCCAGTTCACTACTAAGATGAGATACAATGCCAACAGACAGGTTTGGATGCTCATAACGCAAAGTCTTGAAATGACTTTTGGCAGGCCAACACCATCTTTCTTGCAGTTTCAGACAAGTGTTTTGTTCTTCATTTCGGGCAGACTGTTGACAATCAAATCGTATTATTTCCTTCCATTGCCTTGCTGTTGGATGCTCCTCCTTCTTAAGTTTCTTGACTACATCAGAGGGCATTATATTCCATTCCATGTCGGTGTCGTAGTGCCAGTCACTGTCCATTAGTCTATTCCTTGAAGGCATAAGAGCAAAGCTGGAACTGGAGGAGGTGTAGTCATCTGTAGTAAGACAGGTAAAGGTACCTATATTCAGTGCACAGTGATGCGAGGGACCGAGTTACTTAAATAAGTGCAATTCTATTATTTTGAACACAGGCTTCTCCTCCTTTTCTTATCTGTTTCATACTAAGTTGATAATATGCAGATGCTGTCAAGAGCCTTTGGCCTCGTGATTCACAAAAATATAAGAAGGGGTTCCCAAGCGTTTTTATACGACTGTGCATGAAAGAGTGCATGGCCTTCTTTCTCACAAACATGGAAAATCAGTGTTATTCTGACAATTTATCTGTGTGAGAGAGATCCAGGAGAGGCCTCTAGGCGTCCTCTGACTTTTTGGTGTTTTGGCGCTGTAAACGTCTCCTCCTTCAGATCACATGCTCTCTTCTCACCTTCATGCCAAATAAACAGAGTGCGAAAGAAAATAGCATATAAGGGAGGTACTGGTAAGAATAGTGTAGCTGTACAGGAAAATCAATATTCCATGAGTATTTAGGTCCAGGTAATAAATTTGCAAGATGTTAGGATTAAGTGCAGTGTAAGTTTAAGAGGCCAAAGGAGATAAAACATGCCCAACTTTCAAGCTGTTTTGAAGTGGGCCATCACTGTTATAGCTTCAGTGGGCTTTAGAACACAAATGAACAGGTCATTTTCTTGCAGATAATGCATATTACCTAGAGCTTCACCCTCAATGAGTCCATGTGATCAGTGACTGATCTTTGATCTGAGCTGAGGATGGGTAATACAGAGTTTTAAAAAAGTGGCAAGAGTTCCATCCCCACTCTCCAAGACTGAGCATAAAGCAAATAACTTTAAAAATATTTTTAAAACAGATGTAAACTGTGAATGAGTAAATGTGTGAAACGCAATTTGTGCACTTGGTACAGTACAAAATTGGCCCAAAAGTGGACAGTTTCCACAGAAAATATTGAAAGAAAAAGGGAGTGTCCTACAATGATATGATGCAGGCTGTTATTCTCCAACTTTCAAATAAAAATGCTTTTTGGGGGGGCTGGGTGGGGTGGGGCATCGTCCAAATTCATCGTTTCCCACACTAAGACTGTCGGGGTAGGGGGATTCAAACATGGGGAAATCCAGTGCAGAGTCTTTCTGAAAACACCGCAAAACACAAAAGAAAATAGATTACAAAAGGCTATAGTTATGATTGCCAGTTTTTTTTGTTACTACCAGCAATCAGGACAAACAGCTGTTTAGATTCAACCTCTTTCACTTGTGGCTTGAACTTAAAGGGTTGGTGAGGGTTGGTTCTCTAAAAGCATTCTACCACAGTTTAGTCAGCATCAACTAGGCCTAAGCTAATGTCTGAGAGAAGTCATTTTCGTCTGCTCATTGTATAGCCAGGTAACGGACAGTAGTCCCAAAGCTGAACAGCATACCCATACCCACAATCCCTTTCAGAATATCATGCAGTCCAAACTCCAGCAAATAGGATCAGTAATAAAATGTCGCAGGAAGATACACACGCTTGTTCTCCTTAATCGGCACAAATTCTATCGGTCTTAACTTTGTGGCCTCTTCATGGTTAGGACATGGGAACAAGCCTTTTATGCAAGTTGTTTCCGTCAAAGTGACTTTTGTAGAGAAAGCTACATCAGAATCAACATTCTTCTAGTTCTCTGCAGACAAGATGACTGTAAAGCCCTGCGTGAAAAAGTGGATGAAAAGAGTCTTTCGACTGCAAAACTGGAACAAACAATTCAGCTTCTGATGCAGTACAATATCTACAGCTGTACACAGAAATTGCTGAATTTCTACAAAATTCTTCTACACAATGAGATCCTAATTTATCATCAACCACACCTAAAACTATTGCTTCTCCGACATGATCTGACATTTGATATCACAGAGCATATTTAAGAAGGGTTTGTCACGGCCAAAGTACCTGAAGTCTCTTTCATAGTCAATTCTTGACCAATGAAATGAACCAAAGAAAGTCTAAAGTAGACTCCACATATTTTGTTTCTTTTTGGCTAATCTTAGAGAATTAACAATCTCACATGCATTTTGGTACAACCATACTTCATAAGTAAAGCATTACCCTTTAAAACTGACCCATCAGATACGTCATTGAACACCTCATCAGGACAATAAAGTGGCTTATTACATTTTTGCCAGAAAGTAAGGTCCTTCAGTATCACAGGCAAACTTTCTTTAACAGTCATGTACCATGCATGTCTCTTTCTGCAATTTTCAGCTAACCCGAGAAAAATATTCTGAGGATGTGCATAGGGGTAGTTATTTTGAGAAAAAAGGCCTTTGTAGGTTCATTAGTCTCTACATCATCTCATTAGTTTACTGAGTAGACTACGACAGAGCACCGACGACAGAGCAGCTAAAAGGGTTATCAAATACTTACAAAGTAGCAGCTAGTTTGCTAAAAACGTAAATTAGCACACCATCGTTCCTGACATCACGCTGCAATGACAGTTTGATTAACCTTGCTAGCCTAATATTAGAAAGCAATAATATGAAATTATTAGTATGCTTTGTGATCGAAATTCTAAGATGTTACGTGTGATTAGCTGGCCAACTTAACTACGAAGAATTAGCAACATTAGCATTACCAAGCTAATGACCTTCGAGCTTTAATTTAGATCTCCAAAGCCACAAAATATTGTTTTAGTTACTTCAGATAGCGCTTTATGCTGTTCGACAGAATTTATGTAAAAGCAAGACATTATGATACAAAGCAGTAAACAGGAGAGAAAAACCAACCTGTATCCTGCAAAGACCAGGGCCATCGAAAAACAACATTTTCTGGCGGGCAAAACTTGTTTCCAATCCAGTTCACACACCGTTTAGATAGGTGTGTGTGTGTGTGTCCATGTGCCTGTATGTCCGAGCAACCACGGTCGTCGTCACCTTCTTCTGTCATCAGTTTTTAGCTTTTTGTTTTCTTTTTTTCTTATAATGTCCATTAAATGGAAATGTTTATCTCTGAAGTATACGAAAAACACTTAGACTATTTAAATCCATTTATATTTGACAAATTTGGTAAGCCAATTTACTTTGTTAACAGACTTCAGGGTAATATAAGCGGTTTCTTAAAGGTTACAGAAACGCTGTTGGAGAGGAGCCTACAGCCATAAAATCGTTGATTTGAAAAAAGGGTAAAAAGTGTTTAAAGTTTTTTCATATAAAGTTGCTCCCTTGATTGCTGTACAGATAGTGTGCTTTGTTTTTATCTTCAGTATATAGCAGACTGTTAGGGTAAAATTACAATAGTATGCACCACAGTAAATTTTCCTCATTATTATTGTAAAATGGTTAAAAACTTCACTACAGCCTCTTTTTTTACCTCACTACCACAAAACTACAGTAAAATATGGTTTTAAAGCACTGTAGCATTTATTCTAGAAAATGTGTAGTGTTTACTATAGGCCTAGTATGTTACTCATGTTTTCATATGAAAATAGAACGAATTATTGTGGTAGGTCTTCTCGACATATTGCATATTGTGAAAACAACGGCGTTCGCTCGTTAAAGCTGTTATTGATGTCCAGGAGGCAGTAGCGGTACTAGCTTGTATGGCGCCCCCCCTTCAGGTCTTCAGGTATTCAGGGACGGGCGCGTGTTTCGCAGATTAACATTTCTTTGTACTCATTAAGCAGTGGGTATACATGTGTTGTTTTAGCCAGGACGAACATTATGCCCGACAGTACATTTTTATCACTAGTCAGTATGTGTTTGTTTTTTAGTGTTAAGTTTTTTTAGTGTTAATGTTAATCATCAGAAAAATTACAGTAATATGAAGGCTATGCAGACTTGTGGAAACAACATCTTTGCTGAGACTCCTTGGATGTTCAGTGCGCCTTTTATTAATGGGTAAAAGATAATCAATGCAAAGAAGAACAAAATAAGAGATAGTAAAAAACGTCCTGTCCCAAAGCTAGTGGTTCAGTCCTATTTTCTTTATTTACTGTTTTTAAAAAACGCCCGACTTCAGCGGCTTGCGTGTCTATCTAGTTGCGTTACCAACGATGACATCACAATACCGCACTATAAAAGCAGGTCAACTAAGGTGAAGTGTGACAGTGTGGAAGGATCAAGAGAACGACGGCTGGCCGAATGCAATTTGCATCTTCTTGTCAACCTTTTTTTTTTAATTCGGTTAGTAGAGGTATTGTAACATACAGAAAATAATTATACACAAATTATTCTTTGGCAAAGACCAGTGAAGGAGCAGCCAAGTATGAAAGAAAGTATTGTTTCGGGACAACAAGGCTTTCATCTACAGATGTAGTCGCTGGAGTATGGAGCGCCATGCAAGATCGGAACCCGGGCCGAATCCTCGTCAGACAGAGTGAGTACTAATCAAATTCTATTAATCTTTTCTATAACAATGTTAGAAAAACCGAACAACTACTTAATCCTATGCTAACAGCATGTGAGCAGACGGGTTTTGCTGAAGCTCCCTGGATGATAAAAGTCTCCCTGTCATCTGCCAAACAGGAGAAAAAGATTATTATTATTGTGCTGTTAACGAGATGAATTAATATGAATGTATAGAATTTCCTTATTCTATATATGAGAACGTTATTTCGAAAGTTTTATTGGGGCCCTCCTAATCAAAGTGGTCGAGTGGGTTAGTGAAATTTTTTGGAACTAATGCGAGATTTTGGCATAGCAGTAGTTAGAGTACTACAAGTGTGGGTTTTCAGCATTTTTGAGTAAGTCTCATTTTCTCCATTGCCTGCTATACGAACCAAAGCAGTTCCATTTTACGCTTTTGGTAGCTTATGCGTCCTAATCTATTATGACGTCATACGAACTGTTGTTAAAGGCAGAAAGGGTTTGTGAAAGGCGGTCAGTTTCATAAGTAGCTCGGGTGGACATGGTTTGCATATTGCAATGTTAGGCTGATGTATGCCATTGTACTTCCCTGATACAGTGAAAGGCGAGTAATATGAAATAACATTTTTCTGGAGCAGGTTCATGAAACTCGACGACGTGTAGTAAGTGTAAGTATTTTATTGTTATTGTTGTTGTTGTTGCTGCTGTTTTTTTTTTTTTTTTTTTTGCTTTGCTTTTACATGGCAAACTTTGCAAAAGAATATCCTGTAGAGTCGGCAGTGTTTAAGTTATGTAGAGGCAAAATTTCTAGGACACAATTTCTAGATGTATCTTTAGGACAGTATTTGTAAGATGAATTTTATAACTACATTATCAGATCGAGCTTTCTGTATGACCTGTAATTTTTTTAATCTATTAGTATAAATCAATCAACCAAATTAAGCAAATGTGTTTAAAAATTTTAGACTGTTGACAACAACTCATGTCAAGCAATTCCTTTTTAGGAAATACATTAAGTGGGAGCAGGTATCTTTTGTTTTAACCAGAGGGGGCTGGGAGTGTTTTGTTTTTGAATAAAATGGTCAACATTCAGATGGTCTTTAAGAGTAAGTATAAGCTACTCAGGCCATGTAATATCTCAGGGTGTGTTTTGGCTGATGTTATGTCGTCTATTTTGATACTATGCAATCTTCTTTAAGTGGACAGAACAGATAATAAGTCCATTCTTGAAGACAGTGTTATAAACTTGTTGTCATTAGTCTTCACATGTTGCTTCCTATTTGTCCAGTAAAATGCTTGAATACTGAATGAGATGGGTCGACTGTCAACAATCTGATCTTTGGCTGTCTGCAGGCTGCCTTCTGTTCTGCCCCAGTAACTGTTTTGTTTCTGTGTGTGTGTGTTTTTTTTTACCTCTCTTTTGTCTAGTAGACCCAGAATGGAAGAATTAACGTGAGGACCCAAATAGAAAGGCCAGTGTCTGAGGAATGTACGCTTTACGTTTGACCTCTGAGTATAACACCTACAACAAAACGGAGAAGTACAAATCATCTCACCTCTTTTCTTTCACTCTATTTTCATGTACAAAATTTGTCAGTCTTAAATATTCATGAAAAGCAAAGAGATATTTCCACTCAACAGTAGTTAACAGCAGAGTAATGAAAAGCTAATAGCTGAGTTAAGCAAAAACTAAAAACTGCTTTTTACAGATCTCAGTTTTCCATTATTCTGTTGTAAATGACCTTATATGAGACATTTGTATTTTCCTTAAGTTAATTAACTTGTATAGTTATACCTTTTCTGTCACTATAGTCCCTGAAGTAGACTGTTTTGACTAACCCAGTACTAAGTAAACTTGGTGCCAGCTGGAAGATAAGTTCCCCTTTTCAGCCTTGGTTCTTCGCAAGGATTCATCCAATCTTTTTGACCGTATCCCATAGCATATATGCTAAGGGATACGGTCAAAAAGTATATCGTGACTCCCAAGTTGGAGGGGTGGTGGGGGGTTTCAGTATAAAGGTATTTTGGAAGAGTGTGTGATGTTTTGGAGTAAGTCTATGAACGCTGAGAAAAGGACAAGGTAATAAGGATGGAGACAGGACCCATACTCCCCACGTTGAAGACATGGACCTAGGTGGACACGGATCCTTTTTTATTTTTAACTCTATCTATGGAAAACAATTGGACATGACCGTGGAGGACTCAAAGAGCTACAACACTCAGCTCAGTTGACTGGATTTGACTTGCATGGTCCTGAACTGCTCACGTAAGTGGTTTTTCATTTCTGCTAATTGTTAATATGCTATGGGATACGGTCAAAAAGTATATCGTGCCCCCCAGGTTGGAGGGGTGGTGGGGGTTTCAGTATAAAGGTATTTTGGAAGAGTGTGTGATGTTTTGGAGTAAGTCTATGAACGCTGAGAAAAGGACAAGGTAATAAGGATGGAGACAGGACCCATACTCCCCACGTTGAAGACATGGACCTAGGTGGACACGGATCCTTTTTTATTTTTAACTCTATCTATGGAAAACAATTGGACATGACCGTGGAGGACTCAAAGAGCTACAACACTCAGCTCAGTTGACTGGATTTGACTTGCATGGTCCTGAACTGCTCACGTAAGTGGTTTTTCATTTCCGCTATATGCTAAGGGATACGGTCAAAAAGTATATCGTGACTCCCAAGTTGGAGGGGTGGTGGGGGGTTTCAGTATAAAGGTATTTTGGAAGAGTGTGTGATGTTTTGGAGTAAGTCTATGAACGCTGAGAAAAGGACAAGGTAATAAGGATGGAGACAGGACCCATACTCCCCACGTTGAAGACATGGACCTAGGTGGACACGGATCCTTTTTTATTTTTAACTCTATCTATGGAAAACAATTGGACATGACCGTGGAGGACTCAAAGAGCTACAACACTCAGCTCAGTTGACTGGATTTGACTTGCATGGCCCTGAACTGCTCACGTAAGTGGTTTTTCATTTCTGCTAATTGTTAATATGCTATGGGATACGGTCAAAAAGTATATCGTGCCACCCAAGTTGGAGGGGTGGTGGGGGTTTCAGTATAAAGGTATTTTGGAAGAGTGTGTGATGTTTTGGAGTAAGTCTATGAACGCTGAGAAAAGGACAAGGTAATAAGGATGGAGACAGGACCCATACTCCCCACGTTGAAGACATGGACCTAGGTGGACATGGATCCTTTTTTATTTTTAACTCTATCTATGGAAAACAATTGGACATGACCGTGGAGGACTCAAAGAGCTACAACACTCAGCTCAGTTGACTGGATTTGACTTGCATGGTCCTGAACTGCTCACGTAAGTGGTTTTTCATTTCCGCTATATGCTATGGGATACGGTCAAAAAGTATATCGTACCACCCAAGTTGGAGGGGTGGTGGGGGGTTTCAGTATAAAGGTATTTTGGAAGAGTGTGTGATGTTTTAGAGTAAGTCTATGAACGCTGAGAAAAGGACAAGGTAATAAGGATGGAGACAGGACCCATACTCCCCACGTTGAAGACATGGACCTAGGTGGACACGGATCCTTTTTTATTTTTAACTCTATCTATGGAAAACAATTGGACATGACCGTGGAGGACTCAAAGAGCTACAACACTCAGCTCAGTTGACTGGATTTGACTTGCATGGTCCTGAACTGCTCACGTAAGTGGTTTTTCATTTCTGCTAATTGTTAATATGCTATGGGATACGGTCAAAAAGTATATCGTGCCCCCCAGGTTGGAGGGGTGGTGGGGGTTTCAGTATAAAGGTATTTTGGAAGAGTGTGTGATGTTTTGGAGTAAGTCTATGAACGCTGAGAAAAGGACAAGGTAATAAGGATGGAGACAGGACCCATACTCCCCACGTTGAAGACATGGACCTAGGTGGACACGGATCCTTTTTTATTTTTAACTCTATCTATGGAAAACAATTGGACATGACCGTGGAGGACTCAAAGAGCTACAACACTCAGCTCAGTTGACTGGATTTGACTTGCATGGTCCTGAACTGCTCACGTAAGTGGTTTTTCATTTCCGCTATATGCTAAGGGATACGGTCAAAAAGTATATCGTGACTCCCAAGTTGGAGGGGTGGTGGGGGGTTTCAGTATAAAGGTATTTTGGAAGAGTGTGTGATGTTTTGGAGTAAGTCTATGAACGCTGAGAAAAGGACAAGGTAATAAGGATGGAGACAGGACCCATACTCCCCACGTTGAAGACATGGACCTAGGTGGACACGGATCCTTTTTTATTTTTAACTCTATCTATGGAAAACAATTGGACATGACCGTGGAGGACTCAAAGAGCTACAACACTCAGCTCAGTTGACTGGATTTGACTTGCATGGTCCTGAACTGCTCACGTAAGTGGTTTTTCATTTCTGCTAATTGTTAATATGCTATGGGATACGGTCAAAAAGTATATCGTGCCACCCAAGTTGGAGGGGTGGTGGGGGTTTCAGTATAAAGGTATTTTGGAAGAGTGTGTGATGTTTTGGAGTAAGTCTATGAACGCTGAGAAAAGGACAAGGTAATAAGGATGGAGACAGGACCCATACTCCCCACGTTGAAGACATGGACCTAGGTGGACATGGATCCTTTTTTATTTTTAACTGTATCTATGGAAAACAATTGGACATGACCGTGGAGGACTCAAGGAGCTACAACACTCAGCTCAGTTGACTGGATTTGACTTGCATGGTCCTGAACTGCTCACGTAAGTGGTTTTTCATTTCTGCTAATTGTTAATATGCTATGGGATACGGTCAAAAAGTATATCGTGCCACCCAAGTTGGAGGGGTGGTGGGGGTTTCAGTATAAAGGTATTTTGGAAGAGTGTGTGATGTTTTGGAGTAAGTCTATGAACGCTGAGAAAAGGACAAGGTAATAAGGATGGAGACAGGACCCATACTCCCCACGTTGAAGACATGGACCTAGGTGGACATGGATCCTTTTTTATTTTTAACTCCATCTATGGAAAACAATTGGACATGACTGTGGAGGACTCAAAGAGCTACAACACTCAGCTCAGTTGACTGGATTTGACTTGCATGGTCCTGAACTGCTCACGTAAGTGGTTTTTCATTTCCGCTATATGCTAAGGGATACGGTCAAAAAGTATATCGTGACTCCCAAGTTGGAGGGGTGGTGGGGGGTTTCAGTATGAAGGTATTTTGGAAGAGTGTGTGATGTTTTGGAGTAAGTCTATGAACGCTGAGAAAAGGACAAGGTAATAAGGATGGAGACAGGACCCATACTCCCCACGTTGAAGACATGGACCTAGGTGGACACGGATCCTTTTTTATTTTTTAACTCTATCTATGGAAAACAATTGGACATGACCGTGGAGGACTCAAAGAGCTACAACACTCAGCTCAGTTGACTGGATTTGACTTGCATGGTCCTGAACTGCTCACGTAAGTGGTTTTTCATTTCTGCTAATTGTTAATATGCTATGGGATACGGTCAAAAAGTATATCGTACCACCCAAGTTGGAGGGGTGGTGGGGGTTTCAGTATAAGGTATTTTGGAAGAGTGTGTGATGTTTTGGAGTAAGTCTATGAACGCTGAGAAAAGGACAAGGTAATAAGGATGGAGACAGGACCCATACTCCCCACGTTGAAGACATGGACCTAGGTGGACACGGATCCTTTTTTATTTTTAACTCTATCTATGGAAAACAATTGGACATGACCGTGGAGGACTCAAAGAGCTACAACACTCAGCTCAGTTGACTGGATTTGACTTGCATGGTCCTGAACTGCTCACGTAAGTGGTTTTTCATTTCTGCTAATTGTTAATATGCTATGGGATACGGTCAAAAAGTATATCGTGCCACCCAAGTTGGAGGGGTGGTGGGGGTTTCAGTATAAAGGTATTTTGGAAGAGTGTGTGATGTTTTGGAGTAAGTCTATGAACGCTGAGAAAAGGACAAGGTAATAAGGATGGAGACAGGACCCATACTCCCCACGTTGAAGACATGGACCTAGGTGGACACGGATCCTTTTTTATTTTTAACTCTATCTATGGAAAACAATTGGACATGACCGTGGAGGACTCAAGGAGCTACAACACTCAGCTCAGTTGACTGGATTTGACTTGCATGGTCCTGAACTGCTCACGTAAGTGGTTTTTCATTTCCGCTATATGCTAAGGGATACGGTCAAAAAGTATATCGTGACTCCCAAGTTGGAGGGGTGGTGGGGGGTTTCAGTATAAAGGTATTTTGGAAGAGTGTGTGATGTTTTGGAGTAAGTCTATGAACGCTGAGAAAAGGACAAGGTAATAAGGATGGAGACAGGACCCATACTCCCCACGTTGAAGACATGGACCTAGGTGGACACGGATCCTTTTTTATTTTTTAACTCTATCTATGGAAAACAATTGGACATGACCGTGGAGGACTCAAAGAGCTACAACACTCAGCTCAGTTGACTGGATTTGACTTGCATGGTCCTGAACTGCTCACGTAAGTGGTTTTTCATTTCTGCTAATTGTTAATATGCTATGGGATACGGTCAAAAAGTATATCGTACCACCCAAGTTGGAGGGGTGGTGGGGGTTTCAGTATAAGGTATTTTGGAAGAGTGTGTGATGTTTTGGAGTAAGTCTATGAACGCTGAGATAAGGACAAGGTAATAAGGATGGAGACAGGACCCATACTCCCCACGTTGAAGACATGGACCTAGGTGGACACGGATCCTTTTTTATTTTTAACTCTATCTATGGAAAACAATTGGACATGACCGTGGAGGACTCAAAGAGCTACAACACTCAGCTCAGTTGACTGGATTTGACTTGCATGGTCCTGAACTGCTCACGTAAGTGGTTTTTCATTTCCGCTATATGCTAAGGGATACGGTCAAAAAGTATATCGTGATTCCCAAGTTGGAGGGGTGGTGGGGGGTTTCAGTATAAAGGTATTTTGGAAGAGTGTGTGATGTTTTGGAGTAAGTCTATGAATGCTGAGATAAGGACAAGGTAATAAGGATGGAGACAGGACCCATACTCCCCACGTTGAAGACATGGACCTAGGTGGACATGGATCCTTTTTTATTTTTAACTCTATCTATGGAAAACAATTGGACATGACTGTGAAGGACTCAAAGAGCTACAACACTCAGCTCAGTTGACTGGATTTGACTTGCATGGTCCTGAACTGCTCACGTAAGTGGTTTTTCATTTCTGCTAATTGTTAATATGCTATGGGATACGGTCAAAAAGTATATCGTGCCACCCAAGTTGGAGGGGTGGTGGGGGTTTCAGTATAAAGGTATTTTGGAAGAGTGTGTGATGTTTTGGAGTAAGTCTATGAACGCTGAGAAAAGGACAAGGTAATAAGGATGGAGACAGGACCCATACTCCCCACGTTGAAGACATGGACCTAGGTGGACATGGATCCTTTTTTATTTTTAACTCTATCTATGGAAAACAATTGGACATGACCGTGGAGGACACAAAGAGCTACAACACTCAGCTCAGTTGACTGGATTTGACTTGCATGGTCCTGAACTGCTCACGTAAGTGGTTTTTCATTTCTGCTAATTGTTAATATGCTATGGGATACGGTCAAAAAGTATATCGTACCACCCAAGTTGGAGGGGTGGTGGGGGTTTCAGTATAAGGTATTTTGGAAGAGTGTGTGATGTTTTGGAGTAAGTCTATGAACGCTGAGAAAAGGACAAGGTAATAAGGATGGAGACAGGACCCATACTCCCCACGTTGAAGACATGGACCTAGGTGGACACGGATCCTTTTTTATTTTTAACTCTATCTATGGAAAACAATTGGACATGACCGTGGAGGACTCAAAGAGCTACAACACTCAGCTCAGTTGACTGGATTTGACTTGCATGGTCCTGAACTGCTCACGTAAGTGGTTTTTCATTTCTGCTAATTGTTAATATGCTATGGGATACGGTCAAAAAGTATATCGTGCCACCCAAGTTGGAGGGGTGGTGGGGGTTTCAGTATAAAGGTATTTTGGAAGAGGGTGTGATGTTTTGGAGTAAGTCTATGAACGCTGAGAAAAGGGCAAGGTAATAAGGATGGAGACAGGACCCATACTCCCCACGTTGAAGACATGGACCTAGGTGGACATGGATCCTTTTTTATTTTTAACTCCATCTATGGCAAACAATTGGACATGACTGTGGAGGACTCAAAGAGCTACAACACTCAGCTCAGTTGACTGGATTTGACTTGCATGGTCCTGAACTGCTCACGTAAGTGGTTTTTCATTTCCGCTAATTGTTAATATGCTATGGGATACGGTCAAAAAGTATATCGTGCCACCCAAGTTGGAGGGGTGGTGGGGGTTTCAGTATAAAGGTATTTTGGAAGAGTGTGTGATGTTTTGGAGTAAGTCTATGAACGCTGAGAAAAGGACAAGGTAATAAGGATGGAGACAGGACCCATACTCCCCACGTTGAAGACATGGACCTAGGTGGACACGGATCCTTTTTTATTTTTTAACTCTATCTATGGAAAACAATTGGACATGACCGTGGAGGACTCAAAGAGCTACAACACTCAGCTCAGTTGACTGGATTTGACTTGCATGGTCCTGAACTGCTCACGTAAGTGGTTTTTCATTTCTGCTAATTGTTAATATGCTATGGGATACGGTCAAAAAGTATATCGTACCACCCAAGTTGGAGGGGTGGTGGGGGTTTCAGTATAAGGTATTTTGGAAGAGTGTGTGATGTTTTGGAGTAAGTCTATGAACGCTGAGAAAAGGACAAGGTAATAAGGATGGAGACAGGACCCATACTCCCCACGTTGAAGACATGGACCTAGGTGGACACGGATCCTTTTTTATTTTTAACTCTATCTATGGAAAACAATTGGACATGACCGTGGAGGACTCAAAGAGCTACAACACTCAGCTCAGTTGACTGGATTTGACTTGCATGGTCCTGAACTGCTCACGTAAGTGGTTTTTCATTTCCGCTATATGCTAAGGGATACGGTCAAAAAGTATATCGTGACTCCCAAGTTGGAGGGGTGGTGGGGGGTTTCAGTATAAAGGTATTTTGGAAGAGTGTGTGATGTTTTGGAGTAAGTCTATGAACGCCGAGATAAGGACAAGGTAATAAGGATGGAGACAGGACCCATACTCCCCACGTTGAAGACATGGACCTAGGTGGACACGGATCCTTTTTTATTTTTTAACTCTATCTATGGAAAACAATTGGACATGACCGTGGAGGACTCAAAGAGCTACAACACTCAGCTCAGTTGACTGGATTTGACTTGCATGGTCCTGAACTGCTCACGTAAGTGGTTTTTCATTTCTGCTAATTGTTAATATGCTATGGGATACGGTCAAAAAGTATATCGTACCACCCAAGTTGGAGGGGTGGTGGGGGTTTCAGTATAAGGTATTTTGGAAGAGTGTGTGATGTTTTGGAGTAAGTCTATGAACGCTGAGAAAAGGACAAGGTAATAAGGATGGAGACAGGACCCATACTCCCCACGTTGAAGACATGGACCTAGGTGGACATGGATCCTTTTTTATTTTTAACTCTATCTATGGAAAACAATTGGACATGACTGTGGAGGACTCAAAGAGCTACAACACTCAGCTCAGTTGACTGGATTTGACTTGCATGGTCCTGAACTGCTCACGTAAGTGGTTTTTCATTTCCGCTAATTGTTAATATGCTATGGGATACGGTCAAAAAGTATATCGTGCCACCCAAGTTGGAGGGGTGGTGGGGGTTTCAGTATAAAGGTATTTTGGAAGAGTGTGTGATGTTTTGGAGTAAGTCTATGAACGCTGAGAAAAGGACAAGGTAATAAGGATGGAGACAGGACCCATACTCCCCACGTTGAAGACATGGACCTAGGTGGACACGGATCCTTTTTTATTTTTAACTCTATCTATGGAAAACAATTGGACATGACCGTGGAGGACTCAAAGAGCTACAACACTCAGCTCAGTTGACTGGATTTGACTTGCATGGTCCTGAACTGCTCACGTAAGTGGTTTTTCATTTCCGCTATATGCTAAGGGATACGGTCAAAAAGTATATCGTGACTCCCAAGTTGGAGGGGTGGTGGGGGGTTTCAGTATGAAGGTATTTTGGAAGAGTGTGTGATGTTTTGGAGTAAGTCTATGAACGCTGAGAAAAGGACAAGGTAATAAGGATGGAGACAGGACCCATACTCCCCACGTTGAAGACATGGACCTAGGTGGACACGGATCCTTTTTTATTTTTTAACTCTATCTATGGAAAACAATTGGACATGACCGTGGAGGACTCAAAGAGCTACAACACTCAGCTCAGTTGACTGGATTTGACTTGCATGGTCCTGAACTGCTCACGTAAGTGGTTTTTCATTTCTGCTAATTGTTAATATGCTATGGGATACGGTCAAAAAGTATATCGTGCCACCCAAGTTGGAGGGGTGGTGGGGGTTTCAGTATAAAGGTATTTTGGAAGAGGGTGTGATGTTTTGGAGTAAGTCTATGAACGCTGAGAAAAGGACAAGGTAATAAGGATGGAGACAGGACCCATACTCCCCACGTTGAAGACATGGACCTAGGTGGACATGGATCCTTTTTTATTTTTAACTCCATCTATGGCAAACAATTGGACATGACCGTGGAGGACTCAAAGAGCTACAACACTCAGCTCAGTTGACTGGATTTGACTTGCATGGTCCTGAACTGCTCACGTAAGTGGTTTTTCATTTCCGCTATATGCTAAGGGATACGGTCAAAAAGTATATCGTGACTCCCAAGTTGGAGGGGTGGTGGGGGGTTTCAGTATAAAGGTATTTTGGAAGAGTGTGTGATGTTTTGGAGTAAGTCTATGAACGCTGAGAAAAGGACAAGGTAATAAGGATGGAGACAAGACCCATACTCCCCACGTTGAAGACATGGACCTAGGTGGACACGGATCCTTTTTTATTTTTTAACTCTATCTATGGAAAACAATTGGACATGACCGTGGAGGACTCAAAGAGCTACAACACTCAGCTCAGTTGACTGGATTTGACTTGCATGGTCCTGAACTGCTCACGTAAGTGGTTTTTCATTTCTGCTAATTGTTAATATGCTATGGGATACGGTCAAAAAGTATATCGTACCACCCAAGTTGGAGGGGTGGTGGGGGTTTCAGTATAAGGTATTTTGGAAGAGTGTGTGATGTTTTGGAGTAAGTCTATGAACGCTGAGAAAAGGACAAGGTAATAAGGATGGAGACAGGACCCATACTCCCCACGTTGAAGACATGGACCTAGGTGGACACGGATCCTTTTTTATTTTTAACTCTATCTATGGAAAACAATTGGACATGACCGTGGAGGACTCAAAGAGCTACAACACTCAGCTCAGTTGACTGGATTTGACTTGCATGGTCCTGAACTGCTCACGTAAGTGGTTTTTCATTTCCGCTATATGCTAAGGGATACGGTCAAAAAGTATATCGTGATTCCCAAGTTGGAGGGGTGGTGGGGGGTTTCAGTATAAAGGTATTTTGGAAGAGTGTGTGATGTTTTGGAGTAAGTCTATGAATGCTGAGATAAGGACAAGGTAATAAGGATGGAGACAGGACCCATACTCCCCACGTTGAAGACATGGACCTAGGTGGACACGGATCCTTTTTTATTTTTTAACTCTATCTATGGAAAACAATTGGACATGACCGTGGAGGACTCAAAGAGCTACAACACTCAGCTCAGTTGACTGGATTTGACTTGCATGGTCCTGAACTGCTCACGTAAGTGGTTTTTCATTTCTGCTAATTGTTAATATGCTATGGGATACGGTCAAAAAGTATATCGTACCACCCAAGTTGGAGGGGTGGTGGGGGTTTCAGTATAAGATATTTTGGAAGAGTGTGTGATGTTTTGGAGTAAGTCTATGAACGCTGAGAAAAGGACAAGGTAATAAGGATGGAGACAGGACCCATACTCCCCACGTTGAAGACATGGACCTAGGTGGACACGGATCCTTTTTTATTTTTAACTCTATCTATGGAAAACAATTGGACATGACCGTGGAGGACTCAAGGAGCTACAACACTCAGCTCAGTTGACTGGATTTGACTTGCATGGTCCTGAACTGCTCACGTAAGTGGTTTTTCATTTCTGCTAATTGTTAATATGCTATGGGATACGGTCAAAAAGTATATCGTGCCACCCAAGTTGGAGGGGTGGTGGGGGTTTCAGTATAAAGGTATTTTGGAAGAGTGTGTGATGTTTTGGAGTAAGTCTATGAACGCTGAGAAAAGGACAAGGTAATAAGGATGGAGACAGGACCCATACTCCCCACGTTGAAGACATGGACCTAGGTGGACATGGATCCTTTTTTATTTTTAACTCCATCTATGGCAAACAATTGGACATGACTGTGGAGGACTCAAAGAGCTACAACACTCAGCTCAGTTGACTGGATTTGACTTGCATGGTCCTGAACTGCTCACGTAAGTGGTTTTTCATTTCCGCTAATTGTTAATATGCTATGGGATACGGTCAAAAAGTATATCGTGCCCCCCAGGTTGGAGGGGTGGTGGGGGTTTCAGTATAAAGGTATTTTGGAAGAGTGTGTGATGTTTTGGAGTAAGTCTATGAACGCTGAGAAAAGGACAAGGTAATAAGGATGGAGACAGGACCCATACTCCCCACGTTGAAGACATGGACCTAGGTGGACACGGATCCTTTTTTATTTTTAACTCTATCTATGGAAAACAATTGGACATGACCGTGGAGGACTCAAGGAGCTACAACACTCAGCTCAGTTGACTGGATTTGACTTGCATGGTCCTGAACTGCTCACATAAGTGGTTTTTCATTTCCGCTATATGCTAAGGGATACGGTCAAAAAGTATATCGTGACTCCCAAGTTGGAGGGGTGGTGGGGGGTTTCAGTATAAAGGTATTTTGGAAGAGTGTGTGATGTTTTGGAGTAAGTCTATGAACGCTGAGAAAAGGACAAGGTAATAAGGATGGAGACAGGACCCATACTCCCCACGTTGAAGACATGGACCTAGGTGGACACGGATCCTTTTTTATTTTTTAACTCTATCTATGGAAAACAATTGGACATGACCGTGGAGGACTCAAAGAGCTACAACACTCAGCTCAGTTGACTGGATTTGACTTGCATGGTCCTGAACTGCTCACGTAAGTGGTTTTTCATTTCTGCTAATTGTTAATATGCTATGGGATACGGTCAAAAAGTATATCGTGCCACCCAAGTTGGAGGGGTGGTGGGGGTTTCAGTATAAAGGTATTTTGGAAGAGTGTGTGATGTTTTGGAGTAAGTCTATGAACGCTGAGAAAAGGACAAGGTAATAAGGATGGAGACAGGACCCATACTCCCCACGTTGAAGACATGGACCTAGGTGGACACGGATCCTTTTTTATTTTTAACTCTATCTATGGAAAACAATTGGACATGACCGTGGAGGACTCAAGGAGCTACAACACTCAGCTCAGTTGACTGGATTTGACTTGCATGGTCCTGAACTGCTCACATAAGTGGTTTTTCATTTCCGCTATATGCTAAGGGATACGGTCAAAAAGTATATCGTGACTCCCAAGTTGGAGGGGTGGTGGGGGGTTTCAGTATAAAGGTATTTTGGAAGAGTGTGTGATGTTTTGGAGTAAGTCTATGAACGCTGAGAAAAGGACAAGGTAATAAGGATGGAGACAGGACCCATACTCCCCACGTTGAAGACATGGACCTAGGTGGACACGGATCCTTTTTTATTTTTTAACTCTATCTATGGAAAACAATTGGACATGACCGTGGAGGACTCAAAGAGCTACAACACTCAGCTCAGTTGACTGGATTTGACTTGCATGGTCCTGAACTGCTCACGTAAGTGGTTTTTCATTTCTGCTAATTGTTAATATGCTATGGGATACGGTCAAAAAGTATATCGTACCACCCAAGTTGGAGGGGTGGTGGGGGTTTCAGTATAAGGTATTTTGGAAGAGTGTGTGATGTTTTGGAGTAAGTCTATGAACGCTGAGAAAAGGACAAGGTAATAAGGATGGAGACAGGACCCATACTCCCCACGTTGAAGACATGGACCTAGGTGGACACGGATCCTTTTTTATTTTTAACTCTATCTATGGAAAACAATTGGACATGACCGTGGAGGACTCAAAGAGCTACAACACTCAGCTCAGTTGACTGGATTTGACTTGCATGGTCCTGAACTGCTCACGTAAGTGGTTTTTCATTTCTGCTAATTGTTAATATGCTATGGGATACGGTCAAAAAGTATATCGTGCCACCCAAGTTGGAGGGGTGGTGGGGGTTTCAGTATAAAGGTATTTTGGAAGAGGGTGTGATGTTTTGGAGTAAGTCTATGAACGCTGAGAAAAGGACAAGGTAATAAGGATGGAGACAGGACCCATACTCCCCACGTTGAAGACATGGACCTAGGTGGACATGGATCCTTTTTTATTTTTAACTCCATCTATGGCAAACAATTGGACATGACTGTGGAGGACTCAAAGAGCTACAACACTCAGCTCAGTTGACTGGATTTGACTTGCATGGTCCTGAACTGCTCACGTAAGTGGTTTTTCATTTCTGCTAATTGTTAATATGCTATGGGATACGGTCAAAAAGTATATCGTGCCACCCAAGTTGGAGGGGTGGTGGGGGTTTCAGTATAAAGGTATTTTGGAAGAGTGTGTGATGTTTTGGAGTAAGTCTATGAACGCTGAGAAAAGGACAAGGTAATAAGGATGGAGACAGGACCCATACTCCCCACGTTGAAGACATGGACCTAGGTGGACACGGATCCTTTTTTATTTTTAACTCTATCTATGGAAAACAATTGGACATGACCGTGGAGGACTCAAGGAGCTACAACACTCAGCTCAGTTGACTGGATTTGACTTGCATGGTCCTGAACTGATCACGTAAGTGGTTTTTCATTTCCGCTATATGCTAAGGGATACGGTCAAAAAGTATATCGTGACTCCCAAGTTGGAGGGGTGGTGGGGGGTTTCAGTATAAAGGTATTTTGGAAGAGTGTGTGATGTTTTGGAGTAAGTCTATGAACGCTGAGAAAAGGACAAGGTAATAAGGATGGAGACAGGACCCATACTCCCCACGTTGAAGACATGGACCTAGGTGGACACGGATCCTTTTTTATTTTTTAACTCTATCTATGGAAAACAATTGGACATGACCGTGGAGGACTCAAAGAGCTACAACACTCAGCTCAGTTGACTGGATTTGACTTGCATGGTCCTGAACTGCTCACGTAAGTGGTTTTTCATTTCCGCTATATGCTAAGGGATACGGTCAAAAAGTATATCGTGACTCCCAAGTTGGAGGGGTGGTGGGGGGTTTCAGTATAAAGGTATTTTGGAAGAGTGTGTGATGTTTTGGAGTAAGTCTATGAACGCCTGAGATAAGGACAAGGTAATAAGGATGGAGACAGGACCCATACTCCCCACGTTGAAGACATGGACCTAGGTGGACACGGATCCTTTTTTATTTTTTAACTCTATCTATGGAAAACAATTGGACATGACCGTGGAGGACTCAAAGAGCTACAACACTCAGCTCAGTTGACTGGATTTGACTTGCATGGTCCTGAACTGCTCACGTAAGTGGTTTTTCATTTCTGCTAATTGTTAATATGCTATGGGATACGGTCAAAAAGTATATCGTACCACCCAAGTTGGAGGGGTGGTGGGGGTTTCAGTATAAGGTATTTTGGAAGAGTGTGTGATGTTTTGGAGTAAGTCTATGAACGCTGAGAAAAGGACAAGGTAATAAGGATGGAGACAGGACCCATACTCCCCACGTTGAAGACATGGACCTAGGTGGACATGGATCCTTTTTTATTTTTAACTCTATCTATGGAAAACAATTGGACATGACTGTGGAGGACTCAAAGAGCTACAACACTCAGCTCAGTTGACTGGATTTGACTTGCATGGTCCTGAACTGCTCACGTAAGTGGTTTTTCATTTCCGCTAATTGTTAATATGCTATGGGATACGGTCAAAAAGTATATCGTGCCACCCAAGTTGGAGGGGTGGTGGGGGTTTCAGTATAAAGGTATTTTGGAAGAGTGTGTGATGTTTTGGAGTAAGTCTATGAACGCTGAGAAAAGGACAAGGTAATAAGGATGGAGACAGGACCCATACTCCCCACGTTGAAGACATGGACCTAGGTGGACACGGATCCTTTTTTATTTTTAACTCTATCTATGGAAAACAATTGGACATGACCGTGGAGGACTCAAAGAGCTACAACACTCAGCTCAGTTGACTGGATTTGACTTGCATGGTCCTGAACTGCTCACGTAAGTGGTTTTTCATTTCCGCTATATGCTAAGGGATACGGTCAAAAAGTATATCGTGACTCCCAAGTTGGAGGGGTGGTGGGGGGTTTCAGTATGAAGGTATTTTGGAAGAGTGTGTGATGTTTTGGAGTAAGTCTATGAACGCTGAGAAAAGGACAAGGTAATAAGGATGGAGACAGGACCCATACTCCCCACGTTGAAGACATGGACCTAGGTGGACACGGATCCTTTTTTATTTTTTAACTCTATCTATGGAAAACAATTGGACATGACCGTGGAGGACTCAAAGAGCTACAACACTCAGCTCAGTTGACTGGATTTGACTTGCATGGTCCTGAACTGCTCACGTAAGTGGTTTTTCATTTCTGCTAATTGTTAATATGCTATGGGATACGGTCAAAAAGTATATCGTGCCACCCAAGTTGGAGGGGTGGTGGGGGTTTCAGTATAAAGGTATTTTGGAAGAGTGTGTGATGTTTTGGAGTAAGTCTATGAACGCTGAGAAAAGGACAAGGTAATAAGGATGGAGACAGGACCCATACTCCCCACGTTGAAGACATGGACCTAGGTGGACATGGATCCTTTTTTATTTTTAACTCTATCTATGGAAAACAATTGGACATGACCGTGGAGGACTCAAAGAGCTACAACACTCAGCTCAGTTGACTGGATTTGACTTGCATGGTCCTGAACTGCTCACGTAAGTGGTTTTTCATTTCTGCTAATTGTTAATATGCTATGGGATACGGTCAAAAAGTATATCGTGCCACCCAAGTTGGAGGGGTGGTGGGGGTTTCAGTATAAAGGTATTTTGGAAGAGGGTGTGATGTTTTGGAGTAAGTCTATGAACGCTGAGAAAAGGACAAGGTAATAAGGATGGAGACAGGACCCATACTCCCCACGTTGAAGACATGGACCTAGGTGGACATGGATCCTTTTTTATTTTTAACTCCATCTATGGCAAACAATTGGACATGACTGTGGAGGACTCAAAGAGCTACAACACTCAGCTCAGTTGACTGGATTTGACTTGCATGGTCCTGAACTGCTCACGTAAGTGGTTTTTCATTTCTGCTAATTGTTAATATGCTAAGGGATACGGTCAAAAAGTATATCGTGACTCCCAAGTTGGAGGGGTGGTGGGGGTTTCAGTATAAGGTATTTTGGAAGAGTGTGTGATGTTTTGGAGTAAGTCTATGAACGCTGAGAAAAGGACAAGGTAATAAGGATGGAGACAGGACCCATACTCCCCACGTTGAAGACATGGACCTAGGTGGACACGGATACTTTTTTATTTTTAACTCTATCTATGGAAAACAATTGGACATGACCGTGGAGGACTCAAAGAGCTACAACACTCAGCTCAGTTGACTGGATTTGACTTGCATGGTCCTGAACTGCTCACGTAAGTGGTTTTTCATTTCTGCTAATTGTTAATATGCTATGGGATACGGTCAAAAAGTATATCGTGCCACCCAAGTTGGAGGGGTGGTGGGGGTTTCAGTATAAAGGTATTTTGGAAGAGTGTGTGATGTTTTGGAGTAAGTCTATGAACGCTGAGAAAAGGACAAGGTAATAAGGATGGAGACAGGACCCATACTCCCCACGTTGAAGACATGGACCTAGGTGGACATGGATCCTTTTTTATTTTTAACTCTATCTATGGAAAACAATTGGACATGACCGTGGAGGACTCAAAGAGCTACAACACTCAGCTCAGTTGACTGGATTTGACTTGCATGGTCCTGAACTGCTCACGTAAGTGGATTTTCATTTCTGCTAATTGTTAATATGCTATGGGATACGGTCAAAAAGTATATCGTGCCACCCAAGTTGGAGGGGTGGTGGGGGTTTCAGTATAAAGGTATTTTGGAAGAGGGTGTGATGTTTTGGAGTAAGTCTATGAACGCTGAGAAAAGGACAAGGTAATAAGGATGGAGACAGGACCCATACTCCCCACGTTGAAGACATGGACCTAGGTGGACATGGATCCTTTTTTATTTTTAACTCCATCTATGGCAAACAATTGGACATGACTGTGGAGGACTCAAAGAGCTACAACACTCAGCTCAGTTGACTGGATTTGACTTGCATGGTCCTGAACTGCTCACGTAAGTGGTTTTTCATTTCTGCTAATTGTTAATATGCTATGGGATACGGTCAAAAAGTATATCGTGCCACCCAAGTTGGAGGGGTGGTGGGGGTTTCAGTATAAAGGTATTTTGGAAGAGTGTGTGATGTTTTGGAGTAAGTCTATGAACGCTGAGAAAAGGACAAGGTAATAAGGATGGAGACAGGACCCATACTCCCCACGTTGAAGACATGGACCTAGGTGGACATGGATCCTTTTTTATTTTTAACTCCATCCATGGCAAACAATTGGACATTACTGTGGAGGACTCAAAGAGCTACAACACTCAGCTCAGTTGACTGGATTTGACTTGCATGGTCCTGAACTGCTCACGTAAGTGGTTTTTCATTTCCGCTATATGCTAAGGGATACGGTCAAAAAGTATATCGTGACTCCCAAGTTGGAGGGGTGGTGGGGGGTTTCAGTATAAAGGTATTTTGGAAGAGTGTGTGATGTTTTGGAGTAAGTCTATGAACGCTGAGAAAAGGACAAGGTAATAAGGATGGAGACAGGACCCATACTCCCCACGTTGAAGACATGGACCTAGGTGGACACGGATCCTTTTTTATTTTTTAACTCTATCTATGGAAAACAATTGGACATGACCGTGGAGGACTCAAAGAGCTACAACACTCAGCTCAGTTGACTGGATTTGACTTGCATGGTCCTGAACTGCTCACGTAAGTGGTTTTTCATTTCTGCTAATTGTTAATATGCTATGGGATACGGTCAAAAAGTATATCGTACCACCCAAGTTGGAGGGGTGGTGGGGGTTTCAGTATAAGGTATTTTGGAAGAGTGTGTGATGTTTTGGAGTAAGTCTATGAACGCTGAGAAAAGGACAAGGTAATAAGGATGGAGACAGGACCCATACTCCCCACGTTGAAGACATGGACCTAGGTGGACACGGATCCTTTTTTATTTTTAACTCTATCTATGGAAAACAATTGTACATGACTGTGGAGGACTCAAAGAGCTACAACACTCAGCTCAGTTGACTGGATTTGACTTGCATGGTCCTGAACTGCTCACGTAAGTGGTTTTTCATTTCCGCTAATTGTTAATATGCTATGGGATACGGTCAAAAAGTATATCGTGCCACCCAAGTTGGAGGGGTGGTGGGGGTTTCAGTATAAAGGTATTTTGGAAGAGTGTGTGATGTTTTGGAGTAAGTCTATGAACGCTGAGAAAAGGACAAGGTAATAAGGATGGAGACAGGACCCATACTCCCCACGTTGAAGACATGGACCTAGGTGGACACGGATCCTTTTTTATTTTTAACTCTATCTATGGAAAACAATTGGACATGACCGTGGAGGACTCAAAGAGCTACAACACTCAGCTCAGTTGACTGGATTTGACTTGCATGGTCCTGAACTGCTCACGTAAGTGGTTTTTCATTTCCGCTATATGCTAAGGGATACGGTCAAAAAGTATATCGTGACTCCCAAGTTGGAGGGGTGGTGGGGGGTTTCAGTATAAAGGTATTTTGGAAGAGTGTGTGATGTTTTGGAGTAAGTCTATGAACGCTGAGAAAAGGACAAGGTAATAAGGATGGAGACAGGACCCATACTCCCCACGTTGAAGACATGGACCTAGGTGGACATGGATCCTTTTTTATTTTTAACTCTATCTATGGAAAACAATTGGACATGACCGTGGAGGACTCAAAGAGCTACAACACTCAGCTCAGTTGACTGGATTTGACTTGCATGGTCCTGAACTGCTCACGTAAGTGGTTTTTCATTTCCGCTATATGCTATGGGATACGGTCAAAAAGTATATCGTGACTCCCAAGTTGGAGGGGTGGTGGGGGGTTTCAGTATAAAGGTATTTTGGAAGAGTGTGTGATGTTTTGGAGTAAGTCTATGAACGCTGAGAAAAGGACAAGGTAATAAGGATGGAGACAGGACCCATACTCCCCACGTTGAAGACATGGACCTAGGTGGACACGGATCCTTTTTTATTTTTAACTCCATCTATGGAAAACAATTGGACATGACTGTGGAGGACTCAAAGAGCTACAACACTCAGCTCAGTTGACTGGATTTGACTTGCATGGTCCTGAACTGCTCACGTAAGTGGTTTTTCATTTCTGCTAATTGTTAATATGCTATGGGATATGGTCAAAAAGTATATCGTACCACCCAAGTTGGAGGGGTGGTGGGGGTTTCAGTATAAGGTATTTTGGAAGAGTGTGTGATGTTTTGGAGTAAGTCTATGAACGCTGAGAAAGGGACAAGGTAATAAGGATGGAGACAGGACCCATACTCCCCACGTTGAAGACATGGACCTAGGTGGACATGGATCCTCTTTTATTTTTAACTCTATCTATGGAAAACAATTGGACATGACTGTGGAGGACTCAAAGAGCTACAACACTCAGCTCAGTTGACTGGATTTGACTTGCATGGTCCTGAACTGCTCACGTAAGTGGTTTTTCATTTCTGCTAATTGTTAATATGCTAAGGGATATGGTCAAAAAGTATATCGTGACTCCCAAGTTGGAGGGGTGGTAGCGTGTTTAACCCTCTAAGGCCTTAGGCAACATTTGCTTTATCCCTTTAAGACCTTGTGCGACATTTGCATTCATCTCCCTTTAGAGTCGGATGCGATGTGAGCACGTTTTAGATGATGTCATCGTTTTCAAGACCCGTGACCGAAGAAATGCATCTGATTGGCTGGAATACATGTGGGGAAGGCGAAATGCTTGTTTTGGTATGTTTGTGTTCAGCACGAAATGCTTTGCTTGTTTTCCTGAGCGAGGGGAGTGCATCATTGTCTCTCCCCTCGCTCAGGTCGTCAGCCATTGTCACTGTCTGAAGCGCAACTTTAGAAACGTTTTTGCGGTCCAAACGGGGACTAAGAGGCTAAGACGGGCTAAAAATGAACAAGCATGCAAACGTCGCCCAAGGTCTTAAAGGGATCACGCAAATGTTGCATCCGGCCTTAATGGGTTAAGTGTAAAGAAATGTTACAAGAATGTGCCATGTTTTAGAGTAAATCTATGAACGCCGAGAAAAGGACAAGGTAACAAAGATGGAGGAAGGACCCATACTCCCCACGTTGGAGACATGGAGCTAGGTCGACAGGGTTCCTTTTTCTTTTCTTCTCTTTCCGTGGCAAAAAGATGGGTCATGACATTTGCCATCCTTGAGACTTTCAGCTGCATGTGTCAGAAGAGGAAAGAGGTCAACGGGTGGATTTCCAGAAAGAATGCATGGGAATACCAAGGTTGATATGGCAACCTTTTGACTTCATTTTTGGAAGATGCAACGAGCTGCAACGACAAACAGATTAAGGACCCTCTTGTAGAGAAGATGTCAATGATGACTTGATGCAGAAACGTGGAAATCCCATTTTTCCTTAATAGGAGACTCCCTTTCCTCTGGTTTGCGATGGACGGATTAGAAGCACAGTCTTTTTTCCCATAGAGATGGAGGATGGACCCATACTCCCCACGCTGAATTGTTTTTCACTTCCAGCAAGTATTAATATGCTAAAGGATACAGTCAATGAGAAAATACAACGTGACTCCCATGTTGGAGGGGTGGTGGCGGGTTTAAATATAGGCTATGTTAAAAGAATGTGTGCCGTTTTGGAGTAAATCTGTGAACTGTGAGAAAAGGACAAGGTCGCAAAGATGGAGGAAGAACCCATACTCCCCACGCTGGAGACATGGACCTAAGTCATGGACCTAAGCTGTACATCCAGGTCGACATGGTTCCTTTTCCCTTTTTTGTCTTTCTGTGGCAAAAAGATGGGACATGACATTCGCCATCCTTTAGAATTTCGGCAGCATGTGTGAGAAGACGGAAGAGGTCAATGGATGGATTTCCAAAAAGAATGCCTGGGGAATATCAAGTTTGATATGGCAATCTTTTGATTTCATTTTTGGAAGATGCAACGAGCTGCAACAACAAACAATTCACGGACCCTCTTGCACAGAAGAAGTCGGCGAAGAAGACATGTCAAATTTTATCAGCAAGACTTAACATGGAAATTTGCTTTCTTCTGCCCTGTGACGGATGGATTAGCAGTTTGTTATGGTTTTTTTTGTGTGTGCTTTTAATATTCTGTAAGTATGTTTCAGTGACTTTTTTTTCTCTTCGACTCACCCTTGTTCTCTTTTACTTAAAGCGTACTGCCTCATTCACTGTATCCTTTCGCAGGAGGGCACTGAGTGTTAGCCAGTGATGTGAGCAATTTGTAATTTTGGACAGTAACTGCTCCTAGATATCTCTGTCTCCCAACTGCCTAAAGTAAACTATCTGAGGGGTCTCAGGCCTAGTGTTTTACAAAGCAGCTTTGTGACCATATCTGCATTGAAAATCACTGTCCTGGTCAAAGTCAGTTGACTGGAAGTCGGCTGAATTGACTTGAATTGACTTGCGTGGCACTGAACTTCTCAAGTAAGTTGTATTTCACTTCCAGCAGTTATTAATACGCTGAAGGATACAGTCAATGAGACAGTACAACGTGACTCCCATGTTGGAGGGGTGGTAGCGTGTTTAACCCTTTAAGGCCTTATGCAACATTTGCTTTATCCCTTTAAGACCTTGTGCGACATTTGCATTCATCTCCCTTTAGAGTCGGATGCGATGTGAGCACGTTTTAGATGATGTCATCGTTTTCAAGACCCGTGACCGAAGAAATGCATCTGATTGGCTGGAATACATGTGGGGAAGGCGAAATGCTTGTTTTGGTATGTTTGTGTTCAGCACGAAATGCTTTGCTTGTTTTCCTGAGCGAGGGGAGTGCATCATTGTCTCTCCCCTCGCTCAGGTCGTCAGCCATTGTCACTGTCTGAAGCGCAACTTAAGAAACGTTTTTGCGGTCCAAACGGGGACTAAGAGGCTAAGACAGGCTAAAAATGAACAAGCATGCAAACGTCGCCCAAGGTCCTAAAGGGATCACGCAAATGTTGCATCCGGCCTTAATGGGTTAAGTGTAAAGAAATGTTACAAGAATGTGCCATGTTTTAGAGTAAATCTATGAACGCCGAGAAAAGGACAAGGTAACAAAGATGGAGGAAGGACCCATACTCCCCACGTTGGAGACATGGAGCTAGGTCGACAGGGTTCCTTTTTCTTTTCTTCTCTTTCCGTGGCAAAAAGATGGGTCATGACATTTGCCATCCTTGAGACTTTCAGCTGCATGTGTGAGAAGATGAAAGAGGTCAACGAATGGATTTCCAGAAAGAATGCCTGGGAATACCAAGGTTGATATGGCAACCTTTTGACTTCATTTTTGGAAGATGCAACGAGCTGCAACGACAAACAGATTAAGGACCCTCTTGTAGAGAAGATGTCAATGATGACTTGATGCAGAAACGTGGAAATCCCATTTTTCCTTAATAGGAGACTCCCTTTCCTCTGGTTTGCGATGGACGGATTAGAAGCACAGTCTTTTTTCCCATAGAGATGGAGGATGGACCCATACTCCCCACGCTGAATTGTTTTTCACTTCCAGCAAGTATTAATATGCTAAAGGATACAGTCAATGAGAAAATACAACGTGACTCCCATGTTGGAGGGGTGGTGGCGGGTTTAAATATAGGCTATGTTAAAAGAATGTGTGCCGTTTTGGAGTAAATCTGTGAACTGTGAGAAAAGGACAAGGTCGCAAAGATGGAGGAAGAACCCATACTCCCCACGCTGGAGACATGGACCTAAGTCATGGACCTAAGCTGTACATCCAGGTCGACATGGTTCCTTTTCCCTTTTTTGTCTTTCTGTGGCAAAAAGATGGGAC